>NW_025936328.1:453331-574257 GCF_000764305.2 Hyalella azteca | reverse complement strand
CTGTCCCTTGCTCCTATTAGGGTGCTGTCCCTTGCTCCTATTAGGGTGCTGTCCCTTGCTCCTATTAGGGTGCTGTCCCTTGCTCCTATTAGGGTGCTGTCCCTTGCTCCTATTAGGGTGGGTGCGGTCCGTTAATTTATCAAGTTGGGTCAGCCTACCATATACACATCCTCTTGCTGGTTAGTGGTTACCTGCCGTCCTCATAGCTCTGCCCAATGAGCAAATGCAACTTTTACCTTGGACGTAATCATAATCTAGCACCAGAATTCAACTGCAAGAATTATAAACAAATCGGACTCTTGATACCTGCGAAATTCTAAGCTGCAAATTGGAAATGGCATCGTAATCGGTGCCATTTGTGCACGGTCGGTTCTGGATTTGTATAGATTTTTGAACGTCAGCGGTTTTGTATCAAGTTTAATATTCGTTTTACGTGAGTTTTAAGCACCCATACTTCTCATCTCATTTGTAAGTTTTTTGTTTATTCGTCGTTAATAGACGCTTTCAGTTGTTACTCTTTCGTGGTCCACGTCCTTTGTTGTAATAAAATTTTTCTGTGAACTGCTGCTCACATCAAGATTATATTACTTTTTGAAAAGTTAACGGCAAATTTTTAGGCTGAAAAGCTTGCTTTCTTGAAGAATGTTTGCGTTTTAGAATTCACTCATTGAGTTATACTTTCATTTTCATCTGCCAAGATAAAGCAATGTTCTTCTTTACCGTTGTGGAATAACGGAAAAATTTTGTTTGGTGTTAGATTGACATACAAGCGTAAAGAAACTAAAGCAAAGACCGTCTTTTGCAAAAATACATAGTAAATTTTGCTTTTCGGAGCCATCCTTCACATCACGGCAGCGGTGATTCAGTGGTCGAAATCCCGCCTGCCATCCTGTAGGCAATAGTTGCTCGACCGATGCTCTGTAATAACTAAATAATCAGGAATTTAAAAGCAAAAACAATACCACAAAAATTCACCATATTTTTATAAGAGAAAACGTTTCGGAGTCCAGCTCCATCGTCAGTTCACAAAATTCAGTTCAGAAGATAGCCTCGTGAAAACACATGAATATATTGGCAAAGGTAGGGCCGAGTGGAAAACCCATGCCCAAACCGTCAATTTGTCTGTAAAACTTGCCAGCATATAGAAAAATTGAGTTTAGCACTGATAATTCAAGAATAGATTTGAAAAATTAAAGGTTAAAACCCATGACAAGGTCACTGACATCTTTAAACAATGAATTAAGACATATCGATGGTTTCAGAAAGAGGAATATTAGTGAATAAATTTTCTACATCAAAAGAGGCCATAGTCAATTCCTGAACATTGGTAAAACTCTTCAGGCGATCTACGAAACTATAAGTGTTATCCACAGTATATTGGTTTGTTGTAAGACAGTTCAAAAGTGGAACCAAAAATTTCGCAAGTTTGAAACTATATAGGGGTATTATAAGCAGCAAAAATTGGGCAGAATTGAAATTTCACATTGAAATCTGGTTTATGAATTTTGGGCAAACCATATACAAAATACCGGGGCCAGAGCCAGAAACATGAAGTTGAGAGTACGTTTCAGGTGATAGTACAGCGGAATCTTTAAGTTTTCGTAATAAATTATTAATTTTGTCCTCTATCTGCAAAACTATTTTATTGATTGGCTCAGTAATTTCTTTAAATTTTGAAGGGTCAGAGATTAGATTAGAAAGGCTACTGTTATACCGATTGCGATCGACTAATACTACTCCTTTACCCTTATCTGGCATACAAATGACAAGATCCTTTTTTTTGGCCAAGTCTTTCAATAAAAGGAAATCAAGCGGCTGAAAAACAGATGAGAAAATTTTGTAAGATTTAAAACCATAAAAATGACGGTAAGCTAAACTTTGTAAATTGCCAAGAAATTCTTGACGGTTGGTAATGGAAACATTTTTTATGCTAAGAGCAAGTCTTTCGAAAGCTAAAAAAAAACTTACAGAAATCCAATTTAAAAACAGGCAGACAGAAATCAAGCCCAAAGGCGAGCAAGAACTTAGTTCGAGGTTCCAGGCTGAATGAACTGTAGTTGAAAACGACAATTGGACATGTATTGAAACGACGGCACAAATTGGACATGTATTTTCTATTCTCGATGCATTTGCTATCCGTCAACATGCCAGACGTCAAACTGAAGCATTCAAGAAAACTACCCGCCAGACCCATCAGAAGAAACTTGATAACTTAGGTATTCATAATGAAATTCATCCGTGTAACCCTGATAAGTCGTTTTCAACTACCGTACAGTTCATTCAGCCTGGAACCTCGAACTAAGTTCTTGCTCGCCTTTGGGCTTGATTTCTGTCTGCCTGTTTTTAAATTGGATTTCTGTAAGTTTTTTTTTAGCTTTCGAAAGACTTGCTCTTAGCATAAAAAATGTTTCCATTACCAACCGTCAAGAATTTCTTGGCAATTTACAAAGTTTAGCTTACCGTCATTTTTATGGTTTTAAATCTTACAAAATTTTCTCATCTGTTTTTCAGCCGCTTGATTTCCTTTTATTGAAAGACTTGGCCAAAAAAAAGGATCTTGTCATTTGTATGCCAGATAAGGGTGAAGGAGTAGTATTAGTTGATCGCAATCGGTATAACAGTAGCCTTTCTAATTTAATCTCTGACCCTTCAAAATTTAAAGAAATTACTGAGCCAATCAATAAAATAGTTTTGAAGATAGAGGACAAAATTAATAATTTATTACGAAGACTTAAAGATTCCGCTGTACTATCACCTGAAAAGTACTCTCAACTTCATGTTTCTGGCTCTGGCCCCGGTATTTTGTATGGTTTGCCCAAAATTCATAAACCAGATTTCAATGTGAAATTTCTATTCCGCCCAATTTTTGCTGCTTATAATACCCCTAGTTTCAAACTTGCGAAATTTTTGGTTCCACTTTTGAACTGTCTTACAACAAAACAATATACTGTGGATAACACTTATAGTTTCGTAGATCGCCTGAAGAGTTTTACCTATGTTCAGGAATTGACTTTGGCCTCTTTTGATGTAGAAAATTTATTCACTAATATTCCTCTTTCTGAAACCATCGATATATGTCTTAATTCAGTGTTTAAAGATGTCAGTGACCTTGTCATGGGTTTTAACCGCAATTTTTTTCAAATCTATTCTTGAATTATCAGTGCTAAACTCAATTTTTCTATTTGCTGGCAAGTTTTACAGACAAATTGACGGTTTGGGCATGGGTTTTCCACTCGGCCCTACCTTTGCCAATATATTCATGTGTTTTCACGAGGCTAACTGGTTGGCCAATTGTCCTCTGGATTTTAAGCCGATTTTCTATAACAGATATGTTGATGATACTTTTTTGATTTTTAAGCATCCTTCACATGTGGGCCTGTTCTTTGACTATCTTAATCTCCAACGTAAATCTATCAAATTCACCATGGAGCTTGAATCAAACAATAGCTTGTCATTCCTTGATTGCAAAGTTACCAAATCTGATGGCCGTTTCCAAACTTCTGTTTTTAGAAAATCGACCTTTACCGGCTTAAGCACCAGCTTTTTTAGCTTTTGTTCCTTTCGCTTCAAATTGAATGGGATCCAAACATTGATAAACCGCGGCTTTCGCATTTGCTCTACTTATCTAGCCATGCACTCTGAATTTGAATTGTTGCGCAATATCTTTTCACAAAATGGCTTTCCATCGCACCTGGTGTTTACCCAAATTAAGAATTTTATGTCCAAGCAATATACTGCAGTTGTTCCCAAGTGTGACAATAGGAAAATTGTTTACTGTTCTTTTCCCTACTTTGGCCCCGCATCTGAAGCTATGTCAAAGGAATTAAAAGTTTTATTTGCCAAATATCTTCCGGATGTAAATCTTCATGTGTTGCTAGTTAACAATTTTAGAATCAGCTCGTTTTCAGGTTTAAGGATATCCTACCTGTTCTTATGCGATCGTCACTAGTTTACAGATATAGTTGTGCGCAGTGCGCATCAGCGTACGTCGGTATGACGTCACGCAATTTCTATACTAGGCTGGCTGAGCATAAGGGCAGGAGTTATTGGACGGGGAACCTACTTGCACATCCACCTCATTCTGCTGTACGTGTTCATGCTGAGCAGTGCAACACCTCCGTATCCGATAATGATTTTAAAATTCTAGCTTCCGCATCCGGTGTTACTGATCTACGCATTTTAGAATCCCTATATATATTCAAGCAGAAGCCTAGTCTAAATGCTGCTTTTAGCTCCGTTCCTCTTGAAATAGTAAATAGATAGGCCGTTTACTAGCGTTAATTTCACGTCTTATTTATTTATTCTCCGTTTTAAAACCCAACAGTGCCTTTTACTCTACTAATTGATTGTATTTGTGTTTCTAGATCTGAACTTCTTCTGAACTGAATTTTGTGAACTGACGATGGAGCTGAACTCCGAAACGTTTTCTCTTATAAAGATATGGTGAATTTTTGTGGTATTGTTTTTGCTTTTAAATTCCTAGTTAACTTGCGATTTAAGCAAACAAGTGATTTTAATAACTAAATAATCCTTTCACGATAATTATGCAAAAATAATATTCAAATTAGGTGCTTAAACGACGTGAAATTATATCCATGTATGTCTCCATCTTTCGTCGGCTTGTGAGGGTTAGTTTATTATGATGGCTACTTTTTCTTACGAGTTTCACAAATTTTCTTTCTGCACACTGCAAACATTCTAAGACAGTCTTAACGTTGCTGTGAAACTATTCGGCTACAGAATCAGATCTATGAAATTTGGCTTGTGAAATCGGAGGTCTGAGTAATGCACCCATTGCCTTTGAACAATTTTTGTACACCTGAAAATTGACCATTTTTGGGGGAAAAGTCTAGTATCGGTTCCTCGTTAAATATGCGCATCGGTGGTTCAGTGGTAGAATTCTCGCCTGCCACGCGGGAGGCCCGGGTTCAATTCCCGGCCGATGCATATTTTAATTATTATAATCTTGCATTTAACAAGATTCAGGTATAATCTGTTTTTTAATATTATTTGAATCATAGTATTTTTTTATTTCTTTCGTTAAAATAAAGTCGTGTAACTGTTATAAAATCACTGAAAATAAAAGATAAAAATGGATCAATTAAGAAATTGTCAAATTTATACCGAATCAACGTTGTTAAAACACAAGGCCTGTTGGTCTAGGGGTATGATTCTCGCTTTGGGTGCGAGAGGTCCCGGGTTCAAATCCCGGACAGGCCCGCCTAGTTTTGTGTTGTATCCGTTCTGTGCAAAACTATTCAATTGCCTGATTGAAGCTGCAGTTCTTGCTGCTTCACCGCCGAATCAGACAAATTGACTCATGTAGGTAAATAACACACAAAAATACCAACCGTCAATTTAACTCATGTGTATTAAGAAAAGAAGATCAAATATTTTGCTCCCATGTTATTATGAACTTGATTTATTAAACATAACTTTTCATCGTTAAAAGAATTATTAACTAGAACGGCATGAACCTGTTCCTCTAATGCTATAGCTTAGGCTTACATCGACCAAACATAAAAGTATTATACATGCAACATAACATTCTATGTAGCATTTACACTGTACAGTCGCCTCTCGTGTCTCGAAATCAAGCCTGTGTTTCTCAGGGTGTGGATTTAGGCTCGCCCTTAGCTCTCCGCGGTGCTAATCCAATTCCCGACACCGTTTCGCGAACACACGAAATTATTTATTTAGAGGACAGGCTCAGGTGGCCAAGATGGTCGGTCTGCCAGTTGCTGGAGCTGCTGCAGTCTTCCTGTTGCTGCCGTCCGATTCTTGTAGTTGCGCTTAGTGCTTCGTTTCGTCTTTAAATGTCCTATTTCCAAAATTTTTGTGGTCACTTTACTGTTACTTGTATTGCTGGTGATGTTGACTTGTCACTAGATCAGTTATTGCCACATGCATGATGGGACTACATATTCTTTATCTGCCGCTTCACTGGCAGTGTCATTCCGTCTGTTACTCCCTGGTTATCGATAAATATAAAATATCAAAATGTCTCGAGAGTCGAGAACTGTTTTGTTGCTCCATATTCCTGATTATTATGATTTTGGAGGCTGTTCAGGGATAGGGATATTTGCCTTATTATGCGTGCAGTTTTCCTTATAAAATTTAATGACTGCTGCCTCGTTGTCAATTTCAAATGCCAATTCATTAACGTTATTTATTTAAATTCCTGGCGCACTTTTGTATCGCCTTATTGTGCGCACAGTTTGCAGACGCTCGGTGAAGCTTTTCTTGTTTTAATATGTGTGCAGTGACCGCCGTTTTCCGTTGCAGTTGACGTATTGTGAACGCAGTAAATGCTAAGTCTTGAGCGCAGTTTTCTCCGTATCTTTAACACAATTGTCCTAGTATTTTGAGCTCAGTTGTCCCTGACTGTTGGCGAACGGTCCAGCATTTTAGAAGGAAGCTCGACTGCTTTTACGAGTGTCTTTTATTTAATTCACTCGTGACGTGATCTGCAGCTCAGATGGAGTTAAAGTTTTACAACAAAAGATGTTCTGCACTTAGCTCTTAAGATCTAAACTAGGGTCCCTAATCGAATTATTTTCAGGACAAGTTTGTGGCAGAGACGCGCCACCCTAACTTAATTCATTCTCTAACAACTTAATTCAGGACCCTTGAAGATTATTAATGAACTTATTGCTAGAAGGCTCGGGCCTCCTAAAATGACGGCCTGCAACCGCTAAATGTGATATGCTGGCGCGCAGTTTTACACGATGCCGTTTAAAGCTTTGGCATTGCAGGGGCAAGATCGTTTCAGAGATCAGATATATACGCACAATTTTGCCGTTTTTAGCGCATTTTCTCATTTGTGGAAAGAAAGGCGCTATTAATTGTGCTCGTCATGTCCGTCTGTCCGTCCGTGACTTCACGTTTTCGTTAACGAGAAAATGCGCTCTGTCACTCACTGCAGTGAGTACTGAGTTATATTTTTTTAGAAATGCTTCCCATTATTTGAATAGTGACGATGAATTTGGATATCTTGTCCCACTTATGGATTGTGAGGAGTTATCAGGTAACTGATGAGTTAATTATAACCGCTTAGCATTGCTCTAGTTTCTGGGCAATTGTGATTATTTGTAAGTATTTTGTAAACAGTGGTTTGATGAACATTACAAACTGGCTTGCTTATGTTTCATGTGTTGTTGAAAATAACTTTTCTGTTGTGGACATTTATAATATTCTAGATTAATAACGTATATAAAAATGATGTCGCCTACTCGCGCCAGTGGCGGCGGAAAAAATGCTTATATGTTACTTTATACGCAATTATTTCGTGATGCAACTTGTGTAATTTAGGTTTGTCACGCACTGTTTTTTCTGGATTATGAACTAGCAGATTGGTAAATTTTTGCAAGTATTAGGCTAACCCTGAGTTAGTTAATCTAATGCTCTGTCAGGTTAACCCAGGGCGGTAAATTATTTAATTAATTAATCAGTAGAAATTAGGCCGTCGCTGCTCGGGATACGTTGTGGCAGGCTTTAAACCTATAATCATGAGTTATCTGACTGCATTTTCTAGGTAATGTTATCTATATATGAGCTGTATATATAAGGCGATTTTTCGTGTGCTTGTTTATGTCCATCTAATTTAATTTCTATTTCAAAAGTTATTTAAGCCCCGATATTATAGGTATAAATGTGGAATTGCGCTGAAATAACTCGTATGAATTTGTATTCACAACCTTCTAACACACACGAGAAACATTTCAAGTTCTTGGATTGACTCTTTTGACATGTAGACAAGTCTGACGAATCGTCTTCAGAGTTATTATTTATTATTTTCAATCGAGGAATCGATGAAGACGCCATTATACTCGAACAATCTTCATTCAAATACAGCCATGAAATCTGAAGAGAATGCGAACTTATTAGCTTAGACTATATTGCTTAGAGAAATTAAATTAATATATACATTGTTCTGACAACCTATATTTTGCAATCCTTTATTGAATCAATGACTAGAAAGGCTATTTATATTATTGTAAGATTCATTCACAATAATGATTGCGGATATGCTTTATAACAACATTGTATTCACGCGTGTGTCCGGCTTCTTTCGCACACAAATTACACTAATAAAAAAATCCAGTTCGATTTCCGTTTCCCAATTTGAAATGTTGCGGCATTTATTTTTGGAATGAAATTCGAATTTACGTCTTGAATTATGTTGACAAAAAAATGCACTCTTACTTTCTTGTTTTGTAATGAATTAAAAATAAACGTTAAAAATTGAAGTAAAAGGCGGCAAAAACACTTGCTTTCTAAAATATTTATTAGTCTTCATGCATGTCGAATTCGGGAGGGGGGGGGGTATTTAATATCGGTACCTACAAATATAATTTTGTTTGAATGTTGTATTTCCATGGAATTTAAACAAGAGTATAAGAATAAGAGTGTTTTGTGCCTGAATTACTCGCATGTAATTCCTGTAAGGCACACACACTGGAAATGCGGCGAGAGGGTAATTCCATGATAGCGCTTCTCCCTGGGCGACTGCAGCATCGATTTAGCCTGATTATAACACCTGTTCGGTGGCGCGCTTACGAGCAGACTTACACTCATTCAGATTTATGACCAGCGTTCGCTCCTCGATGCCTTCCGTATCTACGTACTGTGGCTCTCTGCAGGCCTAACTACAACTATATCTAGAATATTTACTTCTATTTTTAGATTATTTACTTCTAATTCTTGATTATTTACTTCTAATTCTAGATTATGTACTTCTAATTCTAGATTATTTACTTCTAATTCTAGATTATTTACTTTTATATTTTCGATTATTTACTCCTACATTTTTTATTATTTACTTCTATATTTATGGCCAGCGTTTGATCCTCGATGCCGTACCTATGAGCTGTGGTTCCTTCATTCCTATAGCTAGCTTATTTACTTCTACATCGTTCACGCGGAAGCTGACGATTACAATTTTGAATTTTGTGTTGCCTTTACTTGAGCAAACGTTTCCTGCCTATGTGAAATGGAACACTTGATAATACTTCGTACCAGTAATTTATAACTGGTGACTCACGGAAACTTCCTGTCTTGCATTTCGCGCCAAGCAACCAGATATTGTAGGAAAAGAGCGGGGAGTATTTCATATGAAAGGTAATGTCGTGAAAATTTGTGTCCCGCCTAGTCAGTTGCCACTATGTATTGGACAAGTGAGCAACGTGCATTTGCTGTCAAGGCTAACTTTCCTACTGGCCGTTCCATTTTCGCTACTCAACGAACTCAGGTTCCTGCATGATCGGAAATAAATTGTTATGTGGTTGAACACATTTAGGGAAAGTTGTCTTGAATCAATTATTTACAATTACTTTCCAAGGATTCTACCTCATTTGAAGAACAACATACGTCAAGCCGTTGCCAACATACCCGTCAATATGCTTCAGCGAGTTGAACGGAACTTCAAAAATCGACTAACTAAATGCATTGACCATGGTGGCTGTCATTTTTCCGATGTCATCTTGAAAACATAGTGATACGAAAATTAAGGTGTTATCTTTTTAATAAAATTTATATTGTAATGATGCCTTTACTAGTTCTTTTTGTATTGAGCTTTCTGATCAGGAAGTTTTCGTGAATCACTCTGTAAATGGATGTGTATTTGTAGACATACTCGATCGCAAAAAGAATATGTAGTGAAATAATCTCACAGCATAGATTGGTGGTGCGAAAATCTGCGATAACATTAGCTATATGCTTATTAGATAAGGTGTATGAATGTACAAAATTTGAAAAGTTATCCCTCACTGGAATATTAAAAATATTAAAATTATGAAGCTATGTATGAAGATTGTTATAGTTCGGTCCAAAAGAACCTAATACTTGTGTTTGGCTAAATAGCTTGTGTCATTTAATTTTATAATTTATTCGCGATATATAGTATCTTTTGATACAAGCAAACAACATTGGTGTTTAATTTTTTTAGAGAAACTCAACGATTCGAGGCAATGGCTTTTTATGGTGGTATAATTTCGTGCTAACACCGGCACCGAAGGCATCATTTCAACTTGCGCTCAAACTTGCTTATCATGCAGATGTCGTGTATTCGGTAAATCCATGGAATAGTAGTGGCTTATTCATCTCGTCAAAATAGGATAATTCGTCATTAATGTTGGATTTCATAACTTTCGATGTTACAGCGATAACAAAATAGGCACCTTCGTACGTATATGCCACTATTATAAGTGAACATCTCGTGGCCATCCGTGCGGTATCACCTTGCAGGCATGGCAGTTCTCTTGTCATGTGTATGAAAAATTGGTCAATTTAATATTAACATTCCAGTGACTTGAAGGGTTCAATAGTTATTCAATACCAGAATTTTATATTAAAATTGTAGCCTTCAAATGCGTTTTTGCGGTTCACTCACATGCTCGAATGTCGTGGTTTACTCAAATGGCTATTTGCTCTCGTTCATCAATCTCTTGGGATCTGCCAAAAACGCTCATAATGACCATATCCATTTTCCTTATACATGCTCTCCCAGACAGCCACTTTAGACCTCGATTTATTCACTAATTTGATGCCTTGCTTACCAAGGATGACGTTGCTAGCGCATTAGTGTGCAACGGACATTCGTGTCATCGATTTAGCAAACACGAAATGAATATGTCTGAGCACCTTCGTAAATCTCCTGCAAATTTGGGCCTGTTTGCTACCATGAAAAAGTGGCCTTTGTGATTTCAGCTTATAATTGAATCGAGAGACAAACATTACGCAGGCTTCGAGGCAACAAAGTGAAAAACTTCAACTTTGTTCGTTTCATAAATATAATTTTGTTGCATAGTGACGACGTGCTCTATGATGGTGCACGTGTTGTAAATTCTACTGCCGAGCATTTTTTAGTTAAATTATTTGTATTAAAATGCGTTTATAGGGAAAAAGATTTGGTGCAAGCACCAAGACTATTCGAAAATAATACAAAAGATTAGAAACTAAAAATTCTTAAAGAAAAATGTATCGCTCATGATACTGCGCAAATTTTTTCTCTCTGGAAGCTGAAGTAGGAAACCTTTACCGCTGAAAATTTAATCATCGTTGCGTCATGGACTTGTGAGCATTTGCTATCCACAGTCCATTTACAGAGGTAAACGAGTTGTAGTATTTTTCTTAACGTTAATTGAGCTTCCATGAACATAATGGCTTATGAAAAGCACAAATCAGTCTATTCCTGGAACATTTTATGAAGGTCTGCTGCATGCAGCGAAGTCTCGTGGTGTGCGATGAAAACCTAACATGCATTTCTGGTTACTGTGCATGCGTGTCGGCCCCGTTAGGACCCGCTACGAGCGAGGGCAAGATAGGGTCACAGATGTTCCATGGGGCCGCAGCCACGCTTTGTTTATGAGTCTCGATATTCCGCTGCCGCCTCCATATATCTTGGCCCTCACTATATTACGCCTGCTCTCACCCGCCCTCCCGCCTTCCCACACTGCCTTTGACCTACCCTAACTTCCACCACCCCCACCACTATCATCCAGCTTTACATCCATATTATTTACTCTCACCCATCCTCACTTCCATACTTCCATCTATTCATACCTATACTATCAACCCATCTACGCCTTCTACTCAATACCTACCCGCACCCACTCGTACCTTATTTTTTAATCGTAACCCACATCCTCCCTTAATCTCTTTCCAAATCACTTGCGATGTCTCTTAGTTTCACCCACCGGGGCGCATTACTTATTCTAATCTGCTCGCACGTCCGGTCTTTCTACATCACGCTAGCGACAAAGTTATCTTATCGCTTAACAAATCGCGAGCGTTATTCATCACTCAATCACCCATATATTTTATCATTTTGAGACTCGGAGATCCTCTCTTTCATTCATCGCCTCTCTAATTCATTCCTGTAGTATAATTTTGTTCTCTTTTGCACCTCGCTCTCACTCTATTTCTCTCTTCTGTCATTTCTCCATTTCCAGTCAATTGCTCTATTTTTCTTCATCTTTCCTCTCTTTACGTTCCGCTTCTATCACTGTGCTCACAGTACCGAATTCGCTCTAAGTCTCAACAGCTTTTTCACTCGCATCGTCCCTAATATACCTCGTATCTAGTATACCTAGTATACTAGATCTAGTATACCTGGTATAATATGTAATACTGCTACCACTCCTCCTAGCTCCTCTTACCCCCTCATCGTACTCCATCACACATTCATTCTAATGATCCAGTTTCATTTTGTCAATGCAAGCAGCTTTCGCAGGCTTATACTAAAGACTATAAACTAAATGAAAAATAGTTAATAGTTGATAACTGCTTTGAAGCGTTAGTTTCATACCTCGATTCATACAACTTTCGTTCAATAATTATTGGACATTGACCAGATTATAAGCAAGTCTATGTATGGATACGAGCATGTTATGTGAATGAATGATATTGTCATCGGCAAACGGTTTTAGGTCTAGCAGAAGTCATTCAATGAGAGCCAATGCATTTTGTTCACTTTTCGTTGAGTTAAAAGCATTGGCCAGTATGGGGATCGAACCCACGACATCCGCGTTATTAGCACGGCGCTCTAACCAACTGAGCTAACCGGCCGCTGATGACTGTGGAGACCATTTTAGTGCCCGTATTAGCGTTTATGCACTGCCCATACACCATCAATCTTTGTTGCATTTTTCGAAGCTTAACACCCCTGGTTTATCTTTTATCTCACACAAAGTCACCCGTGGTTTATCTTTTTGTGTCGTCACAGACGCATGTTTCCTACGGTGCGCGCTTCATTCACGGGCCTGCGGTCGGAAGAACGGTACGCGGTGCTGCTGGACATCGTACCGGTAGACAGCAAACGGTACCGGTACGCATACCACCGGTCGTCGTGGTTGGTGGCTGGTAAAGCGGATCCCCCGCCACCGTACCGGCTGTATGCTCACCCAGACTCGCCGTTTACAGGAGAGCAGCTCAAAAAGCAAGTTGTCAGCTTCGAAAAGGTCAAGCTCACCAACAACGAGATGGACAAGGGCGGACAGGCAAGTTTAGCTTTAGGTACAACATTATTTGTAAAATTAAACATTATTTGTAAAACTATAGATTTTGGGCGGGCGATTTGACAGGCCTTGTGTGAAGCCATGTGTGAACAAGGGCGGACAGGCAAGTTTAGCTTTAGGAACAAACATTATTTTGTTTGAGGTTCGATTTTAATTTGAATTTACGATTCGCTAAAAATTAAACGAATAAGGGCGGACAAGCGAGTTTTCTTTCTCTTACATTTTAATCTGTATATAGTCAAATGGGGTAAGACAGGATCGCAGCCTTCATGGGGTAAGAAAGGACCAGCCCATGGCGTGCATTCTAATTGCACTGAATTCAATAACCTGCTACCATCACTGCTTGACATGTATTCTAAAATGGGGTAAAAAAGGACCAGACATGGGGTAAGACAGGACCGCTAAATGCTCCTGTTTTACCAAACAAGTGGTCCTATCTTACCCCACAAATGGTCCTGTCTTACCCCACAAATGGTCCTCTATTACCCTACAGTTTATCAAAAATAGTTTTTAAATGAATATATTATTGTATAGTACATGGAGTATTTTGGTCAAAATTTTTATCTTTTGCTCAAACTTCATTATAACTTGTTAGCTTTTTAAATTAGAGAAAATTAGTGCACTATTTTAAATTGCATCAAAGGGATATAGAAAATAGGGATGTCTCTTCCCATTAGTGAGCTGCAGAACAAGTATGTGCAAGATTGGCTGGGGGAAAAATCACTGTGTGAAACATGAAAAATAATTATGATCAACACTCTGTGAGAGGGCATGAGCTATGTTTGAAGAAGTGCACCACAAATGCAGTTAGCAAGAAAACACATGATGTCTGATACTCAAGTTATTATCCATTGGTTTTATTACCAATTTGATAAATTTTTCAGACAATGACACTAATGGAATATACATGAAGCATTTAGCAGTGCTCTACAATGAACCAAAGCCAACCCACTATTACTATGCTTAACAAAGTTTTCTCGTGACAAAAAATTCAATGTGACTGATATTAGAGTTGACTTCCCGCAACACAAAACGGTAACAAGTGGTTGTTTAATCAAATAATGTGTTTCTAGATGGTTAATATTGAATATCAGATTTGTACTTTTATTAAAAACCTTGTAACATAAGAATTGCCAGTTGGTCCTGTCTTACCCCATGCCCGGTCCCATCTTACCCCAATGAGGTAAGATGGGACCAGCTCACTTTTTTTAATCTGTACAGAAAACTGTGTTAGATGCAAAACATCTGAGTTGTAGCTTAGAAGCCCATTGCATAACTACACCTTGTGATAGGTTTTGGGTTTTTTAGTTATTCATGGTATAGATGCTACAGGCTTGTTAGTGATTTCGGTCCTGTCTTACCCCATCTGACTATATAAATGTAGATTTCAATGAATAATTAATTCAGCGACGATAAAATGGACTACGACGAATAAGCAAGTTTTATTAGTGATAAAAAAATATCGTACCAGATCGAACAGGATAATCTATACATACATTAAAACTACGATTACAAAAATTATTGGACGAACTGAATTATATGTATCTACTAATGTACTTCATATTAATATGGCTATTTTGCTGCTAGGCAATATACCTACTATATGGGGCAATTATATCCATACTGATGAAATTTGAGCGATAAAACCAACAATTAGAATATTTATGAAAGACAGCTCTGAGTAACAATATGTTGACGACCGCATGTCAGATCAAAATTTGAGCAATAAAACCAATAATTAGAATATTTATAAATGATAACTCTGAGTAACAATATAACTTTACAACCACACGTCAGATCATCCTGAACTCGATGCACCGCTACCAGCCACGCATCCACCTGGTGCGGCTCAAGGAAGGACAGTCCGGCAAATTCTGCAGCTTGGACACCGCGGACCGCCGCAGCTTCAGGTTCATGCAGACAGTCTTCACTGCAGTCACTGCATACCAGAACCAACTCGTGAGACCCTGTAGTATATTATAGGGCTGTGTTCCTCTTTTATATTATATTGCTGAGTAGGGACTTTATATTATATAGCTGAGTAAGTCTTTTATATTATATAGCTGAGCAAGTAGTTTATATTATATAGCTGAGTTGGAAATTCATATATAATAACTGAGTAAGTACTGTATACATCACATTGCTATGCAGGCACTTCATGTATCCCATACTATCTCAGTATAGGGCGGGCATTACGTTTCACAGCAAGCAGTATGTAGTTCATATGTATATTATTGCAGGTATTGTGTGTCGAGTCGTTTGTTGCATGAAATGGGATTTTTTGTATATTACTTCGTAAGGCTCTAATTTCGTGGTGTATAAATTCGCGTTTGGAAATTATATCTGCTTATACTGCCGTTAAGCAAGTACATGTTGATATAGTGCCGCAGACTGAAAGTGCAGAAAGTTGTGGAGATTTTTAAAAGCCGAATTAATTCGTCTGATTTTTAATATATTCAATTTAATGAGTTTTCGTAAATTACAGCAAAATTATCTCTGTGGTCTGCAGGTATTTACAGGTATATACAGCATGCAGCGATATTAGATACCTACCTAGTCACTGAGACGAATTTTTGGTTGCTTGCTATGCATTTGCTTCACCAATATTTCCTGGACTTGAATTGTACGGAATTGTAAGTGGTACTGAACCTTACCAATTGTAAAAGTAACTTCACTATTATTGTGAAAATAACTTCATTATTATTGTAAAAATAACTTCACTATTATTGTGAAAATAACTTCATTATTATTGTAAAAATAACTTCACTATTATTGTAAAAATAACTACACTATTATTGTGAAAATAACTACACTATTATTGTGAAAATAACTTCACGGTTATGGTAAAAATAACTACACTATTATTGTGAAAATAACTTCACTATTATGGGAAAATAATTTTACTATTTTTGTGAAAATAACATCAACATTATTGTAAAAATAACTTCACTATTATGGTGAAAATAACTACACTGCTATTGTGAAAATAACCTACTCATTATTGTAAAAATAGCTTCACTATTATTGTGGTAATAACCTTTGTATTATTGTGAAAAGAAATTATCTATTATTGTGAAAATAACGTAGTTATTATTGTGAAATATCTTTACTATTATTGTTGAAATATGTATCTATTATTGTGAGCATAACTTCACTATTATTCTGAAAATAACTTCACTATTACTTTGAAAATGATTTATCTACTATTATGAAAATAACTTATCTATCATTGTGAAAACAACTTGACTATTATTGTGAAAATTTCTTTTCTATTATTGTAGAACAAATACCACTTATCTGTTATTGTAAAAATAACTTCTACTATTGTGACAATAACTTGCTTATTACTGTGAAAATAACTTGACCATTATTGTGAATAGCTTCACTATTATTGTAAAATAATTTCACTATTATTGTGAAAAATAACTTCACTATATGTACGAACACCTTGTGGATCAACTCCATGTAGTGAGTGCCCCCTCCCTCCTCATCTCGTGTGGCAGGAAGGCATTATAGCGCATCGCTGCTCGGAGCTGTTTACATCAGATTTTACTAAGCCAGCTATAGCCATTGCGCTGCGGAGTGTAACCATTTCATTATGGACTTGAATTGGTCGTTACAACTTATACACGTGACTTGCTTTACGCCGTTACGCCTCAAGCTTCCCCCAAAACTGACGAAACGCCGCACATTCCCTAGACTTACGGTACCGCGTTCTGTCGTTAAGCTTGTCCACTATATAGTGTGCGCTCACTGCAAACGTCTTACGGTGATGAAAAGAATGTTTTGAACTTATCTTTCAATGGATGCATTTACTTGATGAACGATAATGGTGATGCTTTGACCTCCAGAACATTACTGTTCAGGTCAGTGTGGTTCATCAGGGGTAAATTTTACTCGGAATGGTGCCTCGAAATTTCGTTTGATATGCTGATTTTTTCTTCTTTTTCCACTCGGGCATTTGTTGGCCAAATACGTGATTTCCAGATATTGCAATTTCGTGATTTTTATTTAGTGGAAGTCAACCTTAAGATTTGTGTGTTGTATCATATCATAGTGAGATATCATCAAATTATGGTAGCAAAGTATCCCTCGTTAATTTTTTACATGTA
Organism: Hyalella azteca; assembly: GCF_000764305.2. NCBI lineage: Eukaryota > Metazoa > Arthropoda > Malacostraca > Amphipoda > Hyalellidae > Hyalella > Hyalella azteca. The sequence goes on along the minus strand of NW_025936328.1, from coordinate 557,129 downwards.
TTGAAAAATGTTGTACAGTATAGTATTTATTGTAGTGAAGCCTTATACGCATATGAAGCCGTATGCGCGCCCCAGTGCGCTGTACACGAAGTGTTATATGCACCCCAGAGCGTTGCATATGAAGCGTTATACGCACTCCAGAGCGCTGCATATGAAGCGTTATACGCACTCCAGAGCGTTGCATATGAAGCGTTATACGCTCTCCAGAGCGCTGCATATGAAGCGTTATACGCACTCCAGAGCGCTGCATATGAAGCGTTATACGCACTCCAGATCGCTGCATATGAAGCGTTATACGCACTCCAGAGCGTTGCATTATATGAAGCGTTATACGCACTACAGAGCGCTGCATATGAAGCGTTATACGCGTTCCAGTGCGCTGTAAAGCGGCTTATGCGGTGTATAACTGACAACACTTGCAAGCAATCCTGGCAAGAGGTTTCCTCTTATTACCTAATGCACCGCTTCTATGCCTACACCATCGTCGCCACACTGTCTACTCAATTAGGTTCTTTAGAAAATCCATTACGAGTTTGAGAAATACAATTGTTTTGGTTCACCGGAGTGCACGTTTAAAGCGATACACGGTTGAGATCATGGTCTGGTATTTTTCTTTCAATTATATTGGAATTTCGAGGGAACAAATTTTTGGGGAAGATTTTAATTTATTTTCTTATTTTCATTGGGAGCGTTTTTTTTTTTTAATTTACCGGTTTTCTGAAAATTGACGTTTCATTCACTGCTCAAAGTTGAAATAAATCTAGTCAATTTTTTATGTTAACCGCCCTGTACATGAAGAAGTTATGTTGCCTCATATGCTTTGCGGTGCGCTCGATAAGTAAGTCTGAGACTGATCCCGTGATCGCATTAAGCGTGTAACAGCAGATCTCTGCAAGCGGATTACGTAGGCATCGTGTCACCTTATGAACAGACGACCGCCACACCAATTGCTCGGAAAATCAATGCGGCTTTTAGTGCTTTATAATGGAACAGACCGGTGATGAAAGATGCCACGAGTTGACTCCCAGCTAGGGCAATATCATTGATGAAAATTTAATGCTTTACAGTTCAATGAAACGTTGACGAAAGATGGATGAAACGCTAATTGATGACTCGAAATTGAACGCACTGTTGATGAAAAATACCATGAGTTGTTTTCCTCCCTGCTCGCAAAATACTATGGATGAAAGGTTGATTTCTCACAATTTGACGAACTGTTAATGACATTTGTCATGCATTGGTCATCTTCTGGCTTGCACAATATTGTGGATAGATTTCGGTACTGTATGCCGCAAAGGGATCTTAAATTGTTCAATGCTACAACTTTGTAGAAGCAATATCCGAGCATAACACTATTCGGCGTTATAGTGATCATAAAGCATAATTCAAATATTTAAAGCGAGAATTTTTGGATCTTCATTTGAACGTAATATGTCAGATGGGTTGGTAAGGTCAGGAAGACGATCATTCCTCAGAAATAACTGCCAAGTCAAAATTTTAGTTCCTGAGAGAGTTAGTTCCTGCCTAACTTCTCTTGAAAATGACATTAAATAACTAGCGGTAATTTAAGAATTATAAGGATCATAAAACGATCATTGAGCGACCTAATTAGGCTAATTGTTTTTAACTATTCACTTTACAACTGTACCCTCATGATAATTGTCGATATATGCACTCTTTATTTCGATCTAAGCTAACTGAATTTTATAATTTGATGTGTAGTTTTTGCTCAAACCTTCAGAACAGAACTTTAGAACGGAAAACATACATACCTTTACCGAAGCTTTACATTTGTAAGACATAACGCTCATCATAGGAAGTTTTGATATTTTCTATACGCCCATCCCTTTCGATTTTAAATTTCTCGCATTAGGTATTGAATCTTGTTCGTATACTAATTCATCTTCAAATCAGGCTCGATCATTCGGTCATTTTTGCAGCTTCATCGAAGCGCCACCGCAGCCTGTGAAGCTGGTAGCTTAAGCTGGGTCTTTTAGTGAAGGCTCTAAGCTTTTAAATGACCACTCACTGATGCCCAGAGCTTAAGATGCTATTGATTACAGCGCACGCCATCAATAATGCTGTAGCCGACCAGGCTTTCATATCACCCGAGACGTCAATTCGACGTTTCCACCTGAATATTCGTTATAAAATTGATAAATACTGCTTCTCCAGCATTGTAACGGTAGTCAACAATCGTGCTGCCTAAACTAAACTCTTTTATTTTGTACTAAACAATACTTGTAAAGTTGTACATGTTGCCTAACTTGCCTTGGTACGTTGGTAGAACGTAATGTTCTATAAATGCTATTTTGATATTGTTTTGGTTGTTGTTTGAATATGAACGTTACCAGTACGTAAATGGTTTCATGTGCTATTCTAAAGTATAACATTTATACCTAAAGTACCACTTTTTTTTTGTCCCGTATGATGTCAACGTAAGAACCTTGCAGTCATAACCTTTGATCTTGCAGTTAAAACTCACTCACTCGGATCTTATCCCAGGACACAGTTATATAATAAGTTAAGAGTATTTAGTTATCTCCTATAGAGTTATGAATGTGTTATGAAGAGTTTCTTCTCGCCGTTGCATATTAGCGTGAACTAAATTTTGTATTCAGAAGTGTCCTCTTCTATTTAAATTCATAGAACTATAGGAAAATCGCTTACCTCTATTTCCAATCGAATAAAAAATCCCTGGTGCGTGTGTTTGCTCGGAATTTGCATGAGTCAACAGCGTGACACATGCGACGCGGGCCAGGGTTTCATAATCCTGTGCTTGCGGTGCATCTCCTAACACATCAGTGTCTCCCTAGCGTTAAAAAATGGAACTACGACACCTAAATGCGGATTAGCGAATACTTTATAGAGAGGGGAGTTGTCCACAGACAGCTGTCGGTGGATCAGTAAGAGTTAACTTATGAGTTTGACGAGGCATTACTCACGCACGAGACTTAATGAAACACAGAGTGATTTGTTGGCAGCCTGCGAGATTTAGCAACACAACACATCGTGGGGTCTAATCGGCCGCAATCCAATTCCAATTCCATACTTTGAATGCGATTCCAAAACGTTTAACATAGTAACAATATAATGCAGTATGTACGTAACATTACGGGATGCCTCTATATCGTTAAACCTTACACATTTGAACGTGTCTTCTCAGTTTAATCATAAGTAATTGAAAAATCGTGTTTCGGCTCTGTTTTAATTGAAACGTTGAACGGAAATGATCAATTGTTTTTCATGAAACGAAGTGCCAGCTTGAGGCTCATCTCGTCCGTCAATGTTGCGCTGCTCAGGCTTCGTTTGTTTTGGTGAGCGCGCAGCCTGGCGCTGTCATGAAAGCCAGCGGTGGCGGCGATTTGCCCGTCCAAATGGTCGCGTTACCGCCCAAATGAAGCGTGCATTGCCGTCTAAAGAAGCGCAAGACCAGTGCCAAACGACCCAAAAAATATCAACATTACCTTGCTCGCAGAAATTTGATGAAATGTCACGGCGCCAGACGCTAGGGTAATTAAAAGCCAGGCCTGCGTTAATATTACCCCAGCTCAAAGGCTTGTGGCGCTGTGACGCTCATCAAGACAGCGTTTTTAAGTCTGAACTTGAACACTCGCGGGTTAATACGCGGCGAGCTCGGCAACAGCGTGTTGCCTTATTAGATCAATTCTTCCGCAATTGACTTGAGCGGGTGATTATTCTTTCGTCGTAAACCTCGGAAACAGAGACGAGCTGAAGCTAAGTTGCTAGTGAATATATTCTCTGCGGACGCAAAACATCATTCCAGCGTTGAAAATAATTTTTTTTCGGCTTGATTAACGCAACGAAATAGAGAAATAATTATTATGCAATTATATTTCACGCTTCACTTTATATGTTTTGCTTCAACAGATGAATTCACTCGATTGTGTACTTAGAATGTTTTTTCCAGAAATTTAATAGAAGTCTAAAGTTAGTAAAATGCTATATATCAATTGATCAATTGTAAAAACGTGATACATCCATTTTGTCTGTTCTTACGTAATCGATTATGTGTCAAGTTTTGATTACTTGCAGTTTCTGGTTTTAAATCTTTTCATCTAAAACTTGTTCTGAAGTTATCTTGGTTCGTCATTATAGCAACTTGAGAAATAAATCTGATTTTTCAACAGCGAATTTTCTAAGGGTTACAAGACTTGGTTCATTTTCAGGGACATAAGTACACATATGTGTTTCTTCTCTCATTTTCTCAATCGTTTCTAAGTCATTTTAATAAATGTTCTTGGTAGGTATTCATTTCTTTTTATCTAACTCTATAAGGGTTTTACTCTTTTCACTCTATTATCAGATCATCATGCTATTTCATTCATTTTTTCTCACCCCTATTGCATCATATGAGCAATTTGTTTGTGTTGTTTTCGCTCGCACCGCCTTCAAGTTTTGTTTGTTCGTTTGCGACTTTCTTCTCAGCAATAAACTTTAAGGTATTCCGGCGACGTCTCACGGTGCGCTCGATAAGCAGGAAGTGCGGAACCAAATCGTAAGACGCTGCTCAAAGATACGTGCCTAAACTATCGATGAGAGCAAGCGCTCTATTGGTTTACTGCTTCCACTCTGATATCAAAGCCCGCCGATTATTGGTTAACGGCCTGTGATGAAGATATGGAAACGTCGCCATGATTGGTTTCCAGGAACTGTGTTTTAGATCTTGCCAGGCTTTGTCCAATCAACCAAACTGTCTGATAAGGAAGGCAGTGAGAGGAGATTACGCTGAAACAGCGAATTTTCTTGTCTTGCAAGAGTTTCTCGGCTTTCGGGAACAGATGAAATGAGGGACCGAAAGAAAGCTTGCGGTGAATTTCATTCGGAGCCTGATAGCGATGCCTTGAAGTCAGTCACAGGATTTACCGTCCAGGATTTTCTGATGGAATTTCGGCTTTTGTTTCTTCTCTGGACTCTCTTGAATAAACTGGGGATCGCTTCTGTTGCCTGAAGATATCAGCTCCGCAATCCTACATGTTTCCTACCGTTGGCTGTGGTCGCAGGAGAGACTCAATTTTTTAGACCATCATAGACTTAACTTTGTTCGATAAAATAAACCAGCTTGGTTTAAATGGCCTCAAGTATAAATTTACGTTTAATCATAGTGTTTCATACATTATATAATATCCATATGATTTTTCATTTGATGTAATCCAACCCATATCTGTACGAATTTTTTATCAATTTTTTTGGAGTGGAGTTCGGGTTTACAATATTACAATAAATAAAAGATTTAAAGGATATAAAATTGGATGTGATTTCACCAATAAATATTATTGCTCATTAATTTGGTGATTCGATAATTAACTATTCATAAAAGCAGGAATATCCTAGCCACTTTATTTACTCTTAGCAAATGTAGACTCCGTTTTCGCTGATAGTAAAGTAAATTGCAAGTAAAGTAAAGATGGTGCAAGTAAATTTAACAATCTTTAATCTCTGTTTTCCCGTCTATCCAAAGATCACGAAACTCAAGATCGACAGCAATCCGTTTGCCAAAGGCTTCAGGGACTCTTCACGTCTCATAGATTTTGAAAGGTGAGATTTTATATGCATACGGCCAGACTACCAACAAACCAAATTTTATACTTCCGACCGTGAGTTCAGTATACATGTTAGCAAGTGTTGTGGGGAAGGAGGGTGTTCATCCAGTGAAGTGAATTTACAAGACCAAAGGTAGAAAAATTAGATCAGTACTCACAGCAGTGAGTGACAGAGAGCGCATTTTCTCGTGCAAACGTGAAGTCACGGACGGACATGATGAGCACAATAGTGCATTTTTTCCCTAAATGAGTAAATGCGCTAAAAATGCTTGAAATTTTTAACATGCGGAAACTTCCTATTTTCTGGTTCGACATTCATGAATTTAGCCTAAGCCGCTAACGAATAATTCTTGACTAAGCAGTCAAGAAATTTGTTCAATGTTAAGCACGTTCTTTGATGAGCGGATGAAATCAATCCCTGTAGTCAAGAACAGTCGTCCGGCGGCGGTCTTGCGTGTGGCACTCTCTATGTGGCACTCTTGCGTGTGGCACTCTCTATGTGGCACTTAGTGCCGGTCGTGACACGTTGTGTCAGAGCTGTCATGGCACAACACGTGTGTGCTTGGTGCTGCTCTGTGCACCTCATTAACGCCAGGAAGCCGCTAAGTCGCCCACGTTGTTCATGACTTTTTATTTATTTCTGCGATTCACATTTATTTAAGATTACTAAAGATTATCTGAATTGGGTTTCTCAACCTATTTTAATCGTAAATTTGTTTTCTTTTATTTGGCCTGATGAACTATTTTGTGTAGCGTTTTATTCGCATTTCCCTGGGATTCCTACGATATATTTGTCTGTCATTAATAGCAAATTGCAAATGGAGGGTTCCTTGAATTTTTGATTGCCAATTTTTGCGATCTCGAAGCTCTTGCAACATCTTTCTTGTTGCGATAGCATTTTTTTTAAGACGAAGTCCGATGAAAAAATGTTGCCTCAAACCACTCACTTGAATCACTGCTCTCCGACAAATTGAATACATCTGCTGAAATTCGACCACGTTGAATATTTTTAGTGATGCAAGGATTAATTTCTACTTGATTAACGTCACGTTAATTTTCTATACGCAATTTAGCGCGCCGTCATCACTTCCTCGACCATCCTGAAAATACGAAATGAGTTGTAAATTTGATTGAGAGTCTCTATTGAATCAATTAAGATGGTGTAATCTGGCGCTCTGCATGACTAAGTTACGGAACGTCAGTTGCCTTAATGAAGACGCATTCAGCCTGACGCGGTTGCCCCGTACAGGCCAGGGCTCAAGTCGCAGGTGTGACCAACCGCACGAATTATATCCCCGGCTTTGGTGGCTCGCAGCAGCTGCTCACGCTGCACGCGTCATGCTGGTCGGCAACTTGCTAATCCTTGCAGGGGAATAGTAGATAAATTACATTTTCAATAGATATTTATATTATGTTTAATTACTTTGCCAAAGATTTGACTCAGCTACAGTATATTCAATCAATATACAGTGTATTATACACATATATACAGCATATATTATACAGTACAGTATATTCCAAAAAATTATACTCCTCCATGGATTATATGGTTTAGGTTTCGATAAGCGTTCTTTAGATTACTTTTCGAGCTTCTTTGTTGAACGGAAGTAGTTTTTCTGATCACTATCATGTGATTGTAGCATTGACTAGTTATGAATTGAATAATAAAAAAGTAATTTAATCCTTAACAGATTCGCATCCCTTCCAAGAAACCCAAACTAATTTTTACCCTTTGATATCCGTTAAATTTTCATATTTTTGTGTTATTAGTTTTCCCATGAATTTTGTGTTCCAATTTTTCATGAAAAGTCGTTGACGATCTCAAGAAAATTTCAGCTCTGGAGCGACGGAGGGTCATGGATGAGGGAGAGGCGGTATAGGTCGAGGAGCAGATTTCCAATATCCCGGGAGACAGATTACACTTCCAAACTTGCTCGAGAAAACAACGGGAAACCAAAATAAAGATCGCCCTCAAATCTCGCCTATAAGTTGCGCACCACAGAGTTGACAGCTTGCCAAGAGCCCCTCTATTGCAGAGGCCCCCTCGATGGGTGAGGGGAGCATCACCAGCCCGGGGGGGGGGAAATTTGGCTCTTTATGTCCTCATTTAGGTGAGGACATTCTTATTCAGGTGACAGCGATAATAGTATAGCAAGAGGTGTTGACATTATTATTCTAATTGGTGATTGTGTTGAATTTGGGACCTGAGATATCAGGGTGATTAATCCTGTGAATGTCAATGTTCAGGATATCAGAAATGTCGGAATTTTGAATTGCGGTTTCTTATGCCGAATTATAGGCGTGTGGGATGATTTATTTTGTCGATAATTGATAGGTGGCAATAACACTTCTGGAGTTGATTGGAGACCAAAAGAAATAAGTGGAAATAGACGAAAATCTTCGAAGTTCAAAGTTAACAATGAATCTAAGATATGGTGTTTTTTAATATAAATTTGATTACGCTCTATAAGAAAAACTGAATGAGTTGCGGGATTGAATACTCATTTCCACAGCTGGAACGGATATCTGAGAGAGGAAAACGAAAGATATCTCGGTGAAGGTATTTTTGGGGAGTCAGTAATGAAAAAAATTTCGGGCATATTTGAAAACTGTTTGTTGGCCAACAGGGAGTGATACTGAAAAGGATGGTATACGATCCAATATTGAGCTGCGCCTATTACAGTGTTCCTCAGCCTTGTTCGTTTCAGCACTGAACCAACCTATATTTTTCACGGCACCCTTTTCACAAGTTGCTTAATATTTTAAACCGCATAAGGTTCCTAGTAAATTTTCTATGAATCAGCGATTATCTCTTGGAAAAAACAAACCAATGTAGAAGGGGTAATGTGATATTATTGCTGAAAATAAGGTATTTATCCAACACGTAGATGTCCCTAATGTTTAGATAATTTAGATCGAATATGTTTCAGCTCATATTCATCCAAGTCAATTCGCGTATTGCAAGGTTCGCTCGGCACCAAGATGTATTTAATTGTCATTTAATTTCATTGAGGTCTTGTATTTAACAGTCGCCTTAGTTAGGCATTTATATTATCGAAGTTCAAGGCTCAGTCTTGAAATTTTATAGGTCATAGTCACCACCCACAGCTTTAACTTCGTACGTATAATTAAATTAACTTCGACATGCAAATACTGTATGTAAAATTTCCAGGTTCCAAAACCGTGAATATTTTCAAAACTTCATCAATATTTTTGCAATAGAAACAAAAATCAAGCCTGAATGCGTCGGAACTAAATTGACAGCAACTGAAAACAATAAAGATAGCGTGCGTCTACCAGGGGCCGTGGCTGCTTGATTAATTCTCATTCACGTACTAAGACGCGCTGTCGCTGCAACATTTTCGAATATAACATAAAAAGTCATATTAAACTTTCGGCTGCATGTATATGCAAACATTGCTGTCCGTCTCTTATTCATGAATCCTGTTGCACACGTGCATGCTCAGTTCCATCCATGCCAACGTACTGGGCCTAATAAAATGTTTCTATTATTCACTCACGTGTAAATGGGGCCTCATTATTATTCCTGTTTTTCACATTTTAACAATTAAATCCGTCAGCCACTCAGCCAGTATGTCGTGACGGAAGCGTCCATTGTTCAATAAATGGCACTGCTTCACTTTGCACCAATGACCCAATGACTTCTGCTTAGCTATAGATGACTAATCCCTCGTTTTTGATTTTAATTGTTATGCGTACATTTTTCATCGCTACATCTTCCAAATGAATTTAGCTTTTAAATTTATGAAAATCAGGGAAAAAGAGTTATTTATTGTGTGCCTGTCAAATGCACACGGCTAACTTAGTCATTAGATTATTAGGATGATTCACAAAATCATTGATTCATGCATCGCATATATTTACTCGTTTCGGATGAAAATCTAACCCACAATAATTTTTGACGCCAAATTCTGTTCGAATTTACTGGTATCCTTACAGCTGATAATTTCCTGTCATCTTGTTGAGATATGGCCAACCTCGTCCTTCTCTCGTTGCGGGGGACTGGTGAATTGATGCTTGATTAATATCAATATATAATTTATATTTTTTTCCGGCTGATGGATAGATTTTTATCATATATATAAGAATCAACAAAATTACATAAAATGATTAGCTGTACGTACCGCAACGTATCTCTGATCATCTGTTAAAAATAAATCCTTTATATTTTCGCCTGCTTCCGCCCTGTGGAATGAAAAAATTAAATGCATATAAATGACATTCGAGTTTTGATTGTTCCTATATGCTATATCTACTCTATATATTAAATATTTCAATCCGGAAATGAGTCGGTTCGATATTCTGAAGCAATGCATTTTGCACACCGGTCAAATTGAACGTCGATATCTAGTAATTTTATGATGTTTTATTTATTAATCACCATGCATTAATTAATCATCATTGTCTTCCTCGAATAATGGATGAATCCACTTAATACGCTTCAAAACCTCCTATATTTTTTAAGCATTTCACATCGAACATTACATATGAATCTACCCTGTCGATCTAATCAAATGTTAGAATTTCGCTAATAGGAATAACACTTTTTTTTCTAAGTAGATTTAAATGAATTATCGAAGTAGCAAAAAAAATGTTTCTGCTGGAATCGATATAGAATAAGCTGCAAATGATGTATTCCGTCGTCATGAAGTACCAATTATAAGCACCGCGTAAAATTGATTTTATGCGAGTTTCATTTCGTTTCAGTTTGGTTGATTCATGCTGTCGCTAATTGATCCAATCGTTATATCATATTCAATCGTTGTATATCACATTTTAAACGGTTTACTCGCTAGTGTTAAATACGTCAGAAATTTTCATGTCGTCACTCTCACTAGACCGAAATTTCTCTTAATGGGAATGCAACTACCATATTTTTGTGTTGAGAATATTTTTATAATAAATACCTACACATGTCCCGCCAGCCCGTGATCTGTTCTGGTTAAATGGTTAAAATTATTATGGACATATATTGTTTGGTGGAAAGTATAAAAAAGCTGAAAAATTGCAGGTGTCTCACCGTTGCAATCGCGTAAACTTGATCCGGAGGATCGTGTATGACATCGAACTCACTCTGTCCAATACCGCATGGTTTAGATCATGCACATGCACCTTTTTTGTGTGTAGCTCAATCAGCCCAATAATTATAAGGATCTGTTAGTGATACGCAAAGCGTCCAACACGCTATGATGATGAATCGAACTTTCACGAAAAATGATTTCCTGGCTCCTGATTAATGGTCGTAAAACTCATTTTTTCCATTCAGTGGATTTTGGCTGGCCAGGTTAATAAAGAGTTCTGTTACCAGCTGCTTATTTTGATCACTAACTACTGAAGCTATCACGGAAGTGCGATGTGAAATGATGTAATTTAGTTTCATCATTCTGTTTTGAGATTTATCTAAGTTGTTCTTCTGGTATGGGAGGACCTTGTCATCACCGGATTATTTATCTTACTCGAATCTTATTTCAACATTTTGCTCGTGATGGAGATTTTCACAATAAACTTTTGTTTCATTCTTAACTTTTATAGTTATATCTTTTTATACGAAATAAAAATGATAACTTGCTATTTGATTTGAACCGTATTAGCGCCAACTTTTTTTTGTTCCATTGCCTCTAATCTTTTGACAAAAAGAGCTCTAGGACCGAGACTCGCCTCCCAGCTAACCATGGACCCGAATGGTCATTCGTATTGAATTGCACGAATTGGTCAATTTAAAAAAGTGCTTCTGCCTTCCCCTATCAAGCACACTTTTAACAAATTAAAAAATTGCTTTCCCAAGCGCTCGAGGGTTGAAAAAAGTATCACTTTACCGGTCGCAAGCTCAGGATACCTCATGGGGATTTGCTGGAGCTGCTTGTGCCAATCAAAAATGTGACGAAGAGAACGCAGTCCCAACACTTTGCATTATGATCACACTTTGCAAGGTTCATGAAAAGCCATTATAATAACGTGTAAATCATGCTGCCTCCCAAGACAAAAGGTAAAAAAGTAATAAAATAGGAAGCAACGAGAAATTTGTTTGTACACGTGTTACCTGTTGACAGAAATGCACCGAAATGCGACATCTTCAGACGGCAGCTAATTGCGTTTTTTTTTTGCCGAACACGATAGGAAGCTGTTGATGTTAAAGATGGCATAATTACTTCACTGACTGTGACCTTGATGTAAATCCTCGACCTCTGATATAATATTATAGGTGCGTGACCTAATTAAGTTGTCGTTCAAATTGCGCATAATTTATCAAGGCAAAACCGGCCGCACGTTCGCCGCTTTCGCTCACCACAAATTGCCGCTTAAATCAATTTCGGCAGGACCAATTTTTAAATTGTGATTGAAATTTACCGTTCGACTAACTTTTTTATCGCTAATATAGCTGGTCAAAATTAGATCGGCTTCGCTTTTAACTTAATTCGGATGCCATTGGCGAAATTAACTAATGGACATTTTAGTTGGTGATGTTATTCCATGGTTCGGAGGAGATAAGGTATTTAGAGGAAATGTGCACGGGATTTCATTGCGTGATACCACTCAGAAACTTTTTTGGATTAGCATTGCTTTTTGGTGGAGTTAACATTCAATTGCATGCAATGAATATTAAATGGGTTAAAATTGTGTTACCTTCATTAATGTTTTTTTTTTATTTTAAATAATTGTAGGAATGTCAAAAATTGTGATTCGGGTTACTTGTGTCTTCATTTTATTGTGTGTTTCGATCACTTAGCAGTTTTATTTTATTCTGGCACATTTGTACAGGAAAGATTTCCCTCAGCAATTCTTAGACTTTCTGTAAGCAATTAATTAGTAACTCCTCCGTGTAAGCGTCGAATCAACTCGTCTTATCAATAGCATGACACCAATTTCCCTGAAATTTCCTAAGCAAATTGTTTATATAGAGTTAATTGTGTATTAAATTAACTCGGGGCTGTAATTGACTTGTTCCATCAATACATTTGAATACTAATTCCTGATTTTTTACAGTTAGTGTTAATTTTTTGCCCCCATCACATCAATGTTCTCTTTTCTTCCGCAGGGAAACGATGGACGTTCTAATATCAGAGAACCCATACCTATCATCAACAATCGCGACATCTGCTGGCTACGTGCACCAGGGCAACCAGAACCTCATTCATAGCGGTCACAGCCTGACCTATCCTGGACAGAACCACCACCAGGGGGCGCTCAGACCTGATGCTCAGAACCTATACCCAAGAACACATAACTTTGGCTTCAACGGTCAAAATCTGAACAGTAGTAGCCAAAATTTGAATCTTGGGCAATGGTATCTTTCATCTGCAACACCCCTGATCCTCGATCGTAATACATACGAGCAGAAAATTCTGGAGGACAAAACCATTTTGGCTGCTCGAGCGTCGCTTTACGTGGAAGCTCAAAACAGCTTTCTGAACAAAGATTTCGAAAAGTATGATCGGAATGTCCACCATAAATCCAACAAGAATGCAAGCCATTGCGGAATAAATGCAGATGAAGATGAGAGAAAAAATAAGTATGCTAGCGATTTAGAATCAGATCTAAATATTGGTAATGAAGTTCCACTGCCTTTCGATTTTCAGGCTACGAATAGCGGATTAAGTTTGTATTTACCGCCTCCTTCTCAGTCGAAAGTTTCTTTCTCGAGAACAGCTTCGCCTCGTTTTGCTAGTATTCCCGCACTTACGGATTCTTTGCCTCATCGAGAAGTTTCATGTTCACAATCAAGTTCATGGCTTAGTCTTGGAAGCCCCGTTTCAACATTGTCATCTCTTTCTTTGCCATCTGCAAGCAGCAGCGTTTCTTCGTGTCTTTCTTCATCCGCTGTCGATTCAAATTCTCTCAAAAGTAGAAGTCTGAGTTTAGAAGATGAGCATTCAAACTTCAATCACTTCCACAGCTCTGTTTCAGTTCGAAGCGAAAAAAAGCTCCTCCCATTGATACCACAACCTCAGTCAGCTTTGCCTCTGCATGCTTTCTGGTCTCATTGGAATTTGAATAGACTAAATGCCGCAGCTGCTGCGGCTGCCTTGGTTCGCAGATCCGATATCGACGCCTATCACTTGAGAATAAGTGCATCAAACGAAGGTGCCAATTCATTGAAACCAAATCTTGATAGGATCCATAATTCTATGTCTCCTATTTCATTAGAAAGTACGCGGTCGATCGCCAAAAATGAGGAAGCTGAGATTGCTGTTGACATCCCTTCATCAAACCTTGCTGAAAGATCTAATTTGGAAGACGATAATGACCGAGATTCGATGAGCGACACAGCGCACGAGGACTTTATTAAAGCAAATTCTGCCGTACCTAATTATCTTTCCCGAGCAGACGAGGCCTCTGTTAAAGAACCTGTTTCCACTCCGGCAAGTGAGGAATTAGAATCAGGAAACAGACAATGGAATGCAACTCGTTACCTATCAGATGAGCGTCACACTGCCTCTATCAAATCCCCCAAGCCGATATACCCTCCCGTCTCTTCATCCTTGCTGCGATTTACGCCATATTTGTACCCAAAAGTCGCTCCAAGCCTCGCCGTACGCAATGAAAATTCACCGAATCCCAAGTTGGGTTTCTCATTGACTTAGAGACGCTGAATTTCCTAATCATTCAATGAATACAATAAAAACTCTCGAAAGTGTGCCAATCGAGCGATATAACATCAGTCTGAATTAAATTGTACAATGTTCATATTATATTATCATAATTTTAATTTTCACGTTTCCTGGTTTGGAGGTTTTCCATGTATGTTTTATCTCTTATTTAGTGATGATTCGATCACATCATGAGCATGAGAGAATTAATCATTAATTTAGTATAATCAGACTAGCTAAAAGTAAATTAAATGTGTATAGTTTTAGATAACGTCGATATTATCCCTAAATTATTGCAAAGGTCTAAATTTTTATTTTTTTCTCAAAGTAACGGCTCAAGGATAGATGCATAGCTATTGTAAACATTTCTTGACCATTACAGAAATTAGCACAAGTTGTATTATAGCCTACCGCGTGTTGATTAAAATGTCATCACTCATCACACCGTAAGGTTACTATTTACGAACTATTTACGATTTATTTTGGTATTTCTATTTGATGCCAGATATACCTGTAACAATAACTTTTCAATGAAAAGATGTTAAACAACTTTTTGCTTATCACTGGAGTGTTTGTGTTGGTTTTTAATTAGTTTTTATTTATTTAGAGTTTGTTACAATAAAGTAGGAAATTAACGGCGTGTAGTAGATTTTGAGGCATCCAATCTTGCCCTGTCTCTTTAATCAATATTAGCTATAATTGAATAATTATATGGAAGATGGAATCCAGTGTATGCATGTATATTGGCAATACGAAGTTTTTGCTGGAAAAGGTATTAGTTAGGACGATTAATTCCGTACGATTGTTCCCTCTGTTCGCAACCGTTGCCGAAACATGAGTCAATATTTGCACCATCACTCATGAAATTCCGTGTGAAATTTACGATGTCATGTTACTGGAAAAATGTGGTTAGAATAAGAAACTGTGGCAATGAATGAAGTGATAATTTTTTATGCACTGAATTTCATAGGGCATATTTCAGGATTATTGAAAGTGACCCCATTCTTTGCAGTTTTCCAATTTAGGATTTCTACTTCAAGAAATCCATGCTGGGTATCTTCTGAAATAAACTGTAGCGTTAACAAGTTTTTTTATTTTTCCACATTTTACTGCTTATCTTTAATGTAAGTGTGTAATTTATTTTTAAATAAATCTCGCGACGCTGTAGTTATGGATACATTTTCAAAGGTCAACGATTCGAATAAAAAGTTTAAGGAACGTGCGATATTTACGTATCAATTCTATATCCGAGTCGAGTTAAGTTTTGAATTAGGAGTCACAGTAATAGTATACCTAATTAACATAATAAATACTGCACGATCTGCAGTACTCTTGTTTCTCTCAATAGGATTTTTGTACAAAAGTTCTAGAACTGACATGCTCCGTGCCTATACTTTAAAAAAAAGGTAAGAGATCGTAAGTTCACCAGCCAATCATTGACGGCCTTTCGAGCAAAATCCACCAATCATAGACAAGAAAATAGAGCGTAAGTACTTACGTTCACTTAGCGAGTTTTGAAAGTATATCCCCATGGTCTGCAGACATGTGCCGAATAATGTTCCGAAAATCCCGTCTGTTGGCCCGTCCGCCGCTCCGTCAGACTGTCGCCGAAGTTTCGTTCACTTTAAATTGACTCGGAATTTCTGTCTGAATCTGACAATGAAGAAAGTTAGGCCATAATTGGCTGTGTGGTGCGGCACTGTTGGCAAATTCTGGCATGCTGATGGAAACTTTCGAAATAGGCCTGCAAATTGCTTGCTAGAACATCGTTCCCGGCGCCCAATTAGAATACCAGACTCTGAAAATGTCCCGTGGAACACTTGATCGAGACGAAATAAACCTGAGAAAACGTTAAAATATCAATAAAATGCAAAATATTAAAATATGCATTATTATATTTATATTAATAGTATTTATGTAATCAAAAAACGGACACTCATTAGATGCATTAGATGATGCGTTGGAAAATAATTTAGCCCGCAAAGGAAACAATATGTCATTTCTGAAAAATTTGTACTAGAAAACAGGGGCATACCGTACTAGAAAACGCCAACAACAGGGGGCCCAAAAAAGTGGAATCACTTGCGTAACGTCGAAAAAATCATCCCAAGAAAATCCGTACACCCGAAATGTAAAATTTATTCAGCTTAAATCTCTTTAGAACACATCTGTACACGTATTCACCAAATTCATGTTGTATTGGAACTATATATATAATTCCCTCCCTCACTGTCTCTAGTTTTCTTAGCGATTATCTTTTTTTAGCGCATTTTCTCATTTATGGAAAAAATACACTATTGTGTTCGTCATGTCCGTCCGTCTGTACGTGACTCCACGTATTCGTCGACGAGAAAATGCGCGTTGTCACTCACTGCAGTGAGTACTGAGTTATATTTTTCTCTATTCCCCTTGCCCATGTCTTGTAACTTCCTGAAGTCTTGAGTTCGCCTCGTCTTCTGAGACGGCCTCTCTGCTCTCCCTCGCACCGCCAGCTTATCTGTCCCGAGGGAGAGCGTTAAGGGAGAGGCGCCCTCACACCTCGCCACATGTTCTGCCTCTCGCTTGCTGCTCGCTGCCTCAGCCAGCCTCTCATCTGCCTCAGCACTGCTTCTCTATACGGTCGCTGCCTCAGCCAGCCTCTCATCTGCCTCAGCACTGCTTCTCTATACGGTCGCTGCCTCAGCCAGCCTCTCATCTGCCTCAGCCAGCCTCTCATCTGCCTCAGCACTGCTTCTCTATACGGTCGCTGCCTCAGCCAGCCTCGCATGCATCTGCCTCGACGTTGCTTCATCTCTCACTTCAATATCTTCTTTGCCTCGTCCTCTCATCCCACATCATCCTCTGTCCAGCAAGTTTATTTATTTTATTATCTCTTGACATTAATGTTTGCATATAATACAGATTATTATAGTCAGTAATTATAGGCACAAGAAATAGAAGAGTTACTCTAACGACGTAATTTTCTAATATATCGCTCGTGAGGGTCAAGCCAAAGCTTTTTCATTAGCGGCATGTCTGGTGGCCACTGTATATACCACGCATAGATAGGAGTAATTAAATTGACACCTCAACACGTACGGAAGGTTACAGTCAAACCGACTCGTGCTAGCAAGCTGCTGCATGAACATGCTTGTTTGGCTAACAGCTTCACTATATTATATCATAATTTGGTCTTGGGAAGCTGGAAGCTGCGAGGGCGTTTTGTATTCACGAGGTGTAGTCGTATTGTCTTCTTATGGCGCAGACTGCCGTCCTCTGCCTGCTGGTAAGTGTAAGTAAAAGCACCACGCACCTGAGACCCTCACCACCTGTGCGTTGTGTGAGTATATATTTTGTGTGTATGTGTATGTTGTGTAGAGTTTTATCATAGTTTACGTGTGTGTTTTTGTTCTAGACTGTATTTATGCTCTCACCACCTGTGCGTTGTGTGAGTGTATATTTTGTGTGTATGTGTATGTTGTGTAGAGTTTTATCTTAGTTTATGTGTGTTTTTGTTCTAGACTGTATTTATGTGTGTGTAATTTGTGCGTTTATTTCAGCGTGTGCATGTTGTTGCGCGTGTTATTATATATGCCCATAACTGTAGAAGCATTTCTTAGTTCAGTTAACCCTTCATGCCCGAAGGTTTAACGCCCTTATGTAAATTTAAAATTTCACCAAAAGTGTAAACTCGTCATGTATATGTAAAGTCAGGATTTCGACTAGAAAGTGAAAGAAAGCTAACAGCGGTTCAGATTATGCCTAAGAAGTTTCTCGAAATTTTAAAATGTATAACAAAATGTGATAGAAGTATAACAGAGATCCGATATGAAAAATTAAACGTATTTCAAAGCTAAACTCTGATGTTTGTGCGCTGTGTGCTGGATTTTTATATTCGTTGTTTATACATTCGGACTTTTTAACTCTCCATCTCGGAATATACTGTATATAGACACGGATTGATCAAGCTAGTATTCAAGGTTGATATTATTTTATCTAATAATAATATAGGTTATATTATTTACTACCGCACTAATAACGGCAATTGTTTCTCAATTTCATTTTTTTGAAAATCATTCATAACCAGATGAACGATCCATGTATCATCGATATATTTATGACTTGATTTTAGTAGCACTCAACTATGTTTTCTGGAATTTTCTGTGCGATTTTTTTAAAGATTTCTATTCACATGCTATTTCCCTCGGACGAGCGACCTTTTTTACGTATAATTGTGTTATTTTAAAAATTTTGAATAGCAGTGCACTGCATATATGCAGATGTTTCGTACATGAGATCGCTAGGTCGCATGTGCAGACATGCTTCTTTATCGGCCCTATAATGTTAACTACTCAGGCTGCAGTGCTGTCATCATGGCACATGCCTTACATCTATAATAAAATTAACGATGCCGTTCAGAATCCTTTCCTCTTGATTAAGCCTGTGAAGAACGATGCAGGCTTTGCGAGTTTTTCATAACCAGACTCTGCCTCACATCCTCCTATTCTTTTCGCTGTATTCTAAAATTATTCGTATTCGCTGTATTCGTCCCTGCACATAGCTAAATTTAATTATTTAGGCTGTTTTAAAATTTCCTCAGTATCTTATTCCCTGCTGTCACTTTAATTCTTTTGGCTAAAAAAATAAGAAGAGCAACGATTTTTTGAGCAAGAGCAAAGATTTCGCGAGTTTAACTCGGAAGGGAAAATGTTCCTCAAGTCGAGTTGGCGCGCTGCAATTGTAACTTTTGTTTATTTTTTGTGCTTTAGGAAGTCGTTTTCGAGTTAGTTCGCAGAGAAGTGTCTTCTCGGAGCCGTTGTCAAGTATTCGGCCGCTCGTGTTATTCCGAGAGGCGTTCGAGCGTCTAATACGCCATCTATATACAAAATGGCGTAGCCGGCGTCCTAGCGGCGTAAGCCGCCAACGAAAACCCAGGCTAGGAAACGACGCGTGAAACGTCGGCAAGATTACTTTGTCAGAATAATGCAGTCCGCGCTGAATTATTCGCTTTTGAAGGTCACAATCTAGAATAACTGGCATGCCAGGATACATTGTTTATACGTTCATTTCCGTTTAAATGATTTTGTTTGCATTTATTTCATTTGTTTAAAAACTCGGAAAGATATTCGTCACAGAATGAAATAAAAGTTGAACTGGAGGTATACCATAGTCATTCATGTAACCGTTTTGTGACTAAATCGTGTGAAAATGCCGTTTATTCATGAATTTAGATCCCAAACAAATTTATTCTACGTGTTTAAAAAATAAAAGAACAAAATCATATTTGCACTAGTTCACTTGTATGCAAATATTAATAATATTGAATTATTCAACAGTTCTAACTTTTAGTTGCGAACTTTTTAGTTGCGAACATTTGCCAGTCTGTAGGGAACGTCTCCATAGACGACGGAAGGACGCCGGGTTTGGCCGAGGGTTCGGCCTCGGTTGCGAGCCGCGCTCGCTCAGCGCGACATGTAAACGATTTGCAGATAGCGCTAACTAGGGGAGCTGTGAGGGGAAGAGGTGCTGTACGCTGCTGTAAGGGGAAGGCGCTGCTGCACGCTGCTGTAAGGGGAAGGCGCTGCTGTAAGGGGAAGGCGCTGCTGTAAGGGGAAGACGCTGCTGTAAGGGGAAGACGCTGCTGTAAGGGAAAGGCGCTGCGGTAAGGGGAAGGCGCTGCTGTAAGGGGAAGGCACTGCTGCACGCTGCTGTAAGGGGAAGGCGCTGCTGTAAGGGGAAGGCGCTGCTGTAAGGGGAAGACGCTGCTGTAAGGGGAAGGCGCTGCTGTAAGGGAAAGGCGCTGCTGTAAGGGGAAGGCACTGCTGCACGCTGCTGTAAGGGGAAGGCGCTGCTGTAAGGGGAAGGCGCTGCTGTAAGGGAAAGGCGCTGCGGTAAGGGGAAGGCGCTGCTGTAAGGGGATGGCGCTGCTGTAAGGGGAAAGGGAAAGGCGCTGCTGTAAGGGGAAGGCGCTGCTGTAAGGGGAAGGCGCTGCTGTAAGGGGAAGGCGCTGCTGTAAGGGAAAGGCGCTGCTGTAAGGGGAAGGCGCTGCTGTAAGGGAAAGGCGCTGCTGTAACGGAAAGGCTGCTGTAAGGGAAAGGCGCTGATGCACGCTGCTGTAAGTGTAAGGGGAAGGCGCACATGCAGCGGACGAGTTGCTCCTCAGCGTGATCACTCCGCCCTAACCATCATGACCTTTTCCTATTAATTGAGTATTGACACACATAGTGAAGTGAAAGGGATATTGTCTAAAGGGTGATTCCATTTAACTTTCAACATCCAGACCCATGCAGTAGTTTGCCCTCTGCTTGCAGCTGTGGGCAAGAAAGAGCGATACTTTTTTGGTCCCTAAGACTCGCTCATGTTTCTGCGTGCAAAAGAAATCTCACGTGCAAAATTTCAATGCTCCCACTATAATTGTTTCTAAGTTATCACTATATTGCCTTTTGTAAGTTATTTTAAGAGATTTTCCTGGCATATTTTTTATTTTAACAATCAACTTTCTGTACTCCGTAGTAATGGTACCGAATTAACTTAATGTTTTTTTTCTAATTTTGTCAACTTAATTGAAGTGAAGACTTGAAAGAATTTACTGAAAAATATGATTATATTGAAAAATATTGTAATAGAAAAGATACTGGTTCTTGAAAACTGCATGTTTCTGTACTGAATTGAATTGTCTGAATTATTCTAGGGTGTTCATAAGTTTGTGTTTGAGACTAAACGTTCAAATTAATATGAATTGTTAGATCTAACAAATCTTGTGTTGTCATTGTGATAATCAAAAATATTGTGGCCAAAATTATCAGATTAGGAACCTCAATATAGCTGCAACTGCGACAGTTCTGAGCTACTATATCAGCAACTGCGACAGTTCTGAGCTACTATCAGCAACTGCGACAGTTCTGAGCTGCTATCAGCAACTGCGACAGTTCTGAGCTACTATCAGCAACTGCGACAGTTCTGAGCTACTACTATCAGCAACTGCGACAGTTCTGAGCTGCTATCAGCAACTGCGACAGTTCTGAGCTACTATATCAGCAACTGCGACAGTTCTAAGCTACTATCAGCAACTGCGACAGTTCTAAGCTACTATCAGCAACTGCGACAGTTCTGAGCTACTATCAGCAACTGCGACAGTTCTGAGCTACTATATCAGCAACTGCGACAGTTCTGAGCTACTATATCAGCAACTGCGACAGTTCTGAGCTACTATCAGCTACTGCGACAGTTCTGAGCTACTATCAGCTGCTATAACTGCGAGTGGAAACAACCATGGACTGATCCTGGTAGTTTCCATCCTAAGCAAATAAAGACAACAACTGATGATGTGAAAATTTCAAAAAACAGCTGGTGCAGTGTAAATAGCGAAAAAAACAAGCGTTGCAGTGAAAACAACAAGAGGCGGCGCAGTGAAAACAACAACAACAAGCGGCGCAGTGAAAACAACAACAACAGGCGGTGCAGTGAGAACAACAAAAGCATCTGTTTCCAGATTCTCGGCTCCCGCGAATCAATATAGCGAGGCCGTTAGCTGTGCCTCACGCCTGGAAGTGGCATGCGCCTCACGCCTGGAAGTGGCATGCGCCTCACGCCTGAAAGTGGCAGGCACCTCACGCCTGGAAGTGGCATGAGCCTCACGCCTGGAAGTGGCATGCGCCTCACGCCTGGAAATGGCATGCGCTGCCGATCAGGATGTGATGAGTAATTAAACTGACCGAGTTTGAATTACAAAAACAATTTCTAATTTGGTAAGAAATACTTAAAAAATTCGTGCACATGTTATGACGTACAAATTTTTGTGGTATAGTAAATATAATTTTATTTCATTAATTTATTTTAGCCTTGAGTTCGTAACGTAAATAAACAATTTTTAAAACAAGATTATATCCGATCTTGCCATACTTTTAGCAGGATCAAAGCTGCAAATCTTGAAGGATTAATTAAATAATAAAGTAGAACGTTGTGTTGTCAGGTTCGTGACAAAGAACAAGCCCCCAATTACCCGAGTAACTTCTGTAGAGCGCAGCGCAATGATTGCTGGTGATGTCACTGTGATAGTTATGCTAATCCAGCTGCTATGTAATCGCCACCAATATGCAAGAAAAAATTAATGAAAAGCGTGTTTATTAAGCGTTTTCATTTGTATTTAATTGTCACGTTAAGACAGACCAAGTCAGCATGTTGTATGGACTGCAGTTTGCCGATGAAACATTCTGAAGGCACAAAACATGGCGTTCACACGGAAGTACTTAGATTTTTCTTTCAAAACGACACCTGTAGATGCATGTAAGCATATGGAAACACTGGAATCGGTACTTCCATGTTTATATCGTCATTTATTGTAATCAACTTATAGTTTGGTAGTACTATGTCTGTTTATTGATGGGAAGGCACTTCATAAAAGGCGAACGCGCGTATGTGATTGTTTTGTTATATCTTCAAAATCAGACTACTACTCAACATTAATCTACTGGATGATTTAAGATGAACACCCTTATCTCCTATCGTACTCCAGTGCATGCACTTGTTTTATCTCGACCCACATTACTACCTAATATATATACGAGCTGGGTCAGCCATACACATGCCAGACTTAAGCCTTATATAGGGCGGGTCCAGCCCTCTCAACAGCCGCTCGTAATCGCTCACAAAGACATTCCTGGCATAGCGCTTGATTAGCTATGTAAAAGAAGTGTCTTTCGCTCAGGTTAGTCCCGTGTGCAACAGCAGGGGGTTCCATTCTTCAGTATATATATTAAAGACTTGCAAATATATATACTGGAGACTTGTAAGTTCTCGCACGTCACCCTCCCTCATCACCCACCCATCACCCACCCAGCCATCATCTTATCACTCCTTCAACTATCCATTAAATGAATCCCTCATCATCCAAACCCCTCAAGCAAATATTCATTAACCTACGTCTTTTCGCAGTCCTTCACCCAGTCCCACCACACCCCCACCACCCAGTCTCCCACCACCCAGTATTTCCCTCTCCCCTCCAGCAGAGCTCCGGCAACCCGCATGCCGCCGCCGTTTTTATCGCACGCTTGACACGCACGACAAATTGTTATCTGCTCCTGCATCAGTATTGCTCCTCGCCAGCTAGCATGCCGAACTCCATGGGGGGCCGCCGCCCCTCTACCGCCCCTCCCTCTTCTTCTGTTCCAGCGCTATAGTCCCTCGGCAATTCCTGCACTGCATTCAGTCGCGCTTTCTTGACTTGCTTCATTCGGTTGACACTGCTTGCACTTTATAATGATCTGGTTAATCCAGCTAAAATCTAAATAGTATGGCATTTATAGATTATACCGAAACTTTATGCTTTTGTATTTAATAGTTAATAAAATATTTTTATTAACTGTTTCTCGACTGTATCGTTGGTTTGTTTTTGGCTATTTCGTCCAAGTATGACGAAATAGCCAAATAGTTAATTTAACGAAATAGTTAATTTCATTTTGCTTCGTTCGTGTGATGGCTGCTTACGCGCGGACTCATGATAGGAAGATGCTTCCTTGTTGTTGGATTGAAGACCGAATTATCTTCACAGTTTTTAGTTGTAGCTATTGGTTACGAATATCGTGCACTGAGCCGCACCAAGTTACGAATTTCGTGCAGTGAGCCGCTTTCGGTTACGAATATCGTGCATTAATCCGCTCTCAGTTACGAATATCGTGCATTGAGCCGCTCTCAGTTACGAATATCGTGCATTGAGCCGCTCTCAGTTACGAATATCGTGCATTGAGCCGCTCCTGGAGCTAAGACACAGCTCACGAATTTCAGTGCCAGTAAATCAAGGCACGAAACTCGCATGAGAGACAGCGGGCCTCCCTTCCGCTTCCCTCTCGTTCATTTATTCCAAACACACACGATTCTTGGCCATAAATTCTAAGCTGGCCTTATCTGCATCTGTAAGAAACTAAAGAGCTATGCTCATGACCCGAGCACAATGGCGCTATGTTATTACAACCTTATATACAAAAGAGACTTGAATGTCACCCTGCGTATTGGCGACCTTTGTATTTAGTTATGGGAGAAGCAGTTCAGTGACGCCTCTTTATAGACGCTCGATTGTTTGTTTCTGTGCGACGTGCGTGTAGAAATAATTGATATTCGAGAGCATGCAAACGCTTCAGAGATCGTCGATTGTTCTATGACGCATACGAGATTATTGTCGTACGGTAAAATTGTGTGTGAATTAGATGTTATTTCACTAAGGGTTCCCAGCACTCCGGGATTTCTATTGCCTAACAAATTTTATTTAAATTTGTTTGTTAAACGCTGGAATGCAATTCGCAAGGATTATAAGGCCGTGCGTTTGAAATACTACGTCACATCTAAAAATGAAAGATATAAAATTGAAAAAAGTGAACCTATTTCAATAAAAATTTCGATTACGGTTATATTCGACGTTCAAATCAAAATGACCTCTCAAAAATTTTTGAAATATGAGGCAAATGACGGTATCTCTGATCCTTAATTCTAACGACACTCCCCCAGCGCACCACTGCACCACCCAACGCACCACTGCACCACCCAACGCACCACTGCACCACCCAACGCACCACTGCACCACCCAGCGCACCACAGCACCACCCAGCGCACCACTGCACCACCCAGCGCACCACTGCACCACCCAGCGCACCACTGCACCACCCAACGCACCACTGTACCACCCAGCGCACCACTGCACCACCCAACGCACCAACGCACCACTGCACCACCACCACAACCATGTTCAGGACGGACACCCCGTAGTTCTGATCGCTTGATAGCTAAAAATGTGTCTCTGACAAAAGGCGCCTCGGTTTCAGAGTCTATAAGTTACCTCTCAAGTTACAACATCTTTTCTCCGGCCTGAACAGAGATTGCGTACCCAAGGCTCTATTCGTCGTGTTTTGAACTGCAGACTTTATTACCGCGGCTCCCAAGTGTGATAATAGGTTCATGTTATGTCCTGCTCTGATACTTGCAGATCTTGTCCGTAGACTTAGTTGGTGCCACGTTATTTGGGGGCATGCAGTCGGTCCTAAGTTTGGTTTAACTCAGTTCAGGCCTTCTTGACATAAAAACAATCCTTGCATCCGTAAACTTCCGTTTCGTTTGACTGTAGGATGTTGAAAACGCCAATATAATTGCCGCTAAACTAACAGTACCATACCTAATTTTATATTTTTATTTACATTTGCCTCGAGTATGCTAAAATTAAATTTAAGTTTGTCTTGAATTCTGAGCCAATTAACGAGTGGCTCAACCGTTTGCAAAGGACCGATTTTGATAGGAAGCTACGTCCTGGACGCATCGTTATTTTTGTTGTGTTCTCAATATAGTAACATTAGAAGAAAAGCAACGACAATGCAGACGGTTGATATATTAAGAAATCGAACCTATGCCCTTCACTGAGATGTTTGAATTTTTTCCTGGTCTCACAAGTTCTAATTAAATTTCTCTGGGATGATCGATTATCCTTTTGATTACTTTTTTAGTTGTCTCTCGCATTTGGCATATCATGATAATAATAAACATTTGAGACGAATGTATGCTGCTGAAGTATGGAAAAAGCATGAATGAAGTAACCGTTACATATGTAGGCAGTCAACCATGATTTCATTGCGCTGATGTTTTTGCTGAAACACTATATAACGGGCATAATCACTATGAAGTTATAGGACCATCATAACGACATCATAACTATCAAGTTGTAGGACCATATCAACATCACCGATATTGATGATAATCATCGAGTCAGATATCGTGTAATTGAGAACACGTTTTTATCTGTAGGCATCGAACCTCTTGTTTGTCTTTTATGAGACGCTGTTGTCACATTGCGATCTATACCCACATCCAAATCGTTGTTTTCAGTTGTTGTAGTTAGGATGACACTTGCCGTGGTCCATTGTGGGTAGGAGCTACGTAGGAACCCCTATGGAGAACCCTAGTGGGAGTCCCGCTGATCCTCAGAGGGTTTCCCGCTGGTATTGTGAAGTTTCCCGCTGGTATCCTGTCGGTTTCCAGCAGGTATTCACTTGATATCACCGTGGTATCTTGCCGGTATCGCAATCATGCTCGAGGTTTGTTTGTATAACCGAGAGGTCGTCGGACAAGTGCATAAATACGTTATAATAAATTAGGGCGCGCGAAGCTCTTTTCTTTTTAACGAAGTACAATCCCGCTTTCGAGACATGGTCTCTGAACAAGCCTAAAGAAAATAATGCATTAAGCCTTTTACCTTTTCAGTGGCTGCATCTGTCCACCATATATGGTCTTATTATTGATTAGGCCTCATGTATATACGCTGATCAGACCCCATATCTTTTGCCTATATAAAATCCCTGTGAGACGGTTTTTGGAAGGAACCATATAAAATTTGAAACGAAGAAGGCATCTTATTTAACTTGATGTAGATTATTTTGGTAGTGCGAATTAACGAGCTTTCAATAAGCCTTCAAAATTCTGGGGAAATGCCGATTTTAACATTCGTGCGTCAGTTCCTTATTATTTGATGTAAATGTCAGTTAAATTAAAATTACATCTAAACAATGTTAGAAATTTTTTTGTTCGACGGAAGAAATGTTACCAATCAGCTTATAGGTTGATTACGATTCCATAACTTGCAATGTAAAACAACCTAGAGTGAAATCGTAAACGAATTAATTATATGCTCTATTGCAACAAATATAATGATATGGTATAATATATAATTACACCAAAGACTGTGTTTATATTTATCGACACATAGTGACCAGCTAAGTGCTTCTAAAACGTAATTAACTTGTCTGAAGCCGACTTTTTATTCGTATGTTTTCTCTTACATAAGGAGTACTGCGTTCGTTGCAACTTGCAACTTGCACATCTTCATTCAGGACTATTCTGCTATTTGCAATGAAAAAATAAAACTTCTATTCATTCTATTCATTGTTCTCGCCCACTTGGCTAGTGTTTTCATTCATTCATTCCTCATTGGCCGGTGTTTTCATTCATTCATTCCTCATTGGCCAGTTTTTTTCATTCATTCATTCCTCTTTGGCCAGTTTTTTTTTTTCATTCATTCATTCCTCTTTGGCTAGTTTTTTCATTCATTCATTCCTCTTGGCCAGTGTTTTTCTTTTATTCATTCCTCTTGTCCATGTTTTCATTCATTCTCACAATTACACTGATAGATAATGACTCGGGAAATATTGTGAAAAGAGATTAAGATTATGTGCTTGGCGGCCTCTAAGTTATTTTCATAAGGAGCAAACCGTCAAATATTTCTGAATTTTTTATTTATTTATCCTCTTTCTGAAACTTTGTTTTTAAATCTACATTTATAAATTATTTTCATAAAAATGTTTTTATAAATAGAGGATATTAATTTTAATAGGACGAAAGTTCTTTAAGATGAATTCATTCTTTTTACATTCCTTTTTTTCATACTGACGGAAGGAATCCTCAATTTTGTTAAAAAAAATTATAGCATCGATATAATAAATCATAATCGGTTTGATTATTTTCACTTTTACGTTAACTAATTTCATTTTTTCACTTGTGATCTACCCACACTTGAATACCTGAATTTCGTAGAAACTATAAAAATTATTACCTTAAAAAAATTCTTTACGCTCTGTAGTCAACACAGGAGGTCTCAGTTAGGCAGTTTGCCAGCTTCGCCAGAAAACGTTGTTCGTCATTTGGAGAATTTCAAAGTTCACTTCATAATGTGAAAAACGTCGAATTACTGTAGAAATAAATAACAAAATGCAATAATTTCAGAACTATTTGAGATTTCAGTCTTTAATTATTGTGCAATATAATGTGAACAGGTTCAATACTGCGCAAGTGCTTATGGTGTAGTGGTTATCACGTCTGTCTAACACACAGAAGGTCCCTGGTTCGAGCCCAGGTAAGCACATGCTCTTTTGGAAGAAAAAACTAATTCAGAAATTTATCTTCATAAAACATAAATAATATTGTCCTCAAGCATGCAATTCTAGGGAAATTTTTAAATATAAAATTCGCTAAAGGATGATATGAGTATGGACCATGTACATATGACATAAATCTGGCACACGATCTGTGGAGAAAGGATTTATAGCAAACAGAAAGAATCTATAGCAAACAATATCATACGTAAAAAGGTGCTTATGGTGTAGTGGTTATCACGTCTGTCTAACACACAGAAGGTCCCTGGTTCGAGCCCAGGTAAGCACAGTATCTTTTAGAATGAAATGAGTAGGACTATACGTTGTAAATATAAAAAAAAATCCGAGTAACTAAATATTTGGTTCATTACAATATTTTTCATCAAAGGGTGCAATAACATATAGGGTTGATCATCAAATACAGCATTAGTCATAATGTATATGAATGACCGCTGCATAATTGTGATCGACCAATATATGCATATAAGAGTATATTTCATTGAAGACCAGAGAGTATTTCTTATTGACAATTTTCTTAGTATTTTTCTCGATTCGGCGAATTAGGCTCTTGATAGGAAGTGAAAATCCAAATATCAGGTTTCCAAGGGACATTTTATTATATTTTTTTACGACGTTTCGAATGCAACTTCATTCATTATCAAGTATAGGAAGAGTTTCGCAACATCTGAATTTGAAATTTTGAAATGACATTAGTACAAACATAGGTATTATGGATACAGATTGGAATCAAAGCTTAAATTACGAGAACAGTTTCAACGTCCTGACAAATCCGGTAGTTTGTAAATTAATAGCTGGAGACTCATGCTTGATGATGAGAGCCTCAGCTATGGCCAGTCTCGTGGCGTCTGGGCATCTCATGATGATTCTGGTGTGGGTCTCTAACGTCGCGCGAGTGAGGGTCTCATTATGAGCCTCTCTCATGTGGTTCTTCGGTCCTCCGGTCTGGAGGTGGCATGTTAGGCGGCGGCTCAAAGTCGTGCTGGTCAAACCAATGTAATTTACGTTCTGGAGAAGTCTACAACCTTCTTTGTGGCAGGAATATTTGTAAATAACATTAGTTTGTTGTAATGGGCCCNATAAATAAAGAAAATTGTCAATATGAAATACTCTCTGGTCTTCAATGAAACCTGCATTAAAGAACAGCTTCTGCCAAACTACACTAATAAGAGTATATATATACACACCTGACACTAGTGCCTATAATATGTGTGTACCCATGATATACCTGAATGACCATGACGTAAATAAATAATCAAGGCATACATAAGTGGCCATCCCTAGTAAACATTTTTCTCTCACTGCACCGCCATTGGATCGCATTGACGTATAATGAAGTTAATTATTATTATTATTATTGTTTTATTACGAAGGACGGTACAGACGTCATGGCACAAGAGTGCGGTGGTCTCGGGGCACCGATACATCACTCATTTTGTCAGACATGTCGACAGCAACAACAAATTTTAGACATCACTTATCCGTGGATGAGCGATCGTCGTCCACGCTGGTCATATTATCTCGGTTCCAACCACAGCTTCTTCTTTAGCCGTCAGCGTTGTGAAGGCCATTCAAGTTGTTTCCAATGAGTGGTAATTGGAAGTGGAGCTCAGGAAATGTCTTCTGAAAGTTAAAACTATGCGTGGGTGTTTAGCATAGGTCAAAAACATTTAGGAACTCGTAGCTCGGGGGAAAATATTCAAGTGAAAGAATTCATCTTGAAAGTTCGTTGTTGTTGTTGTTGTTGACCCTCCCCGCCTCGCTTCATGGCGCGAGGCGGGGCCTAGACCCAGTTCTGGGGCCAGCCAAGTCGGTCGCCCCAGCGGGCCAGCAGCCCTGCAGCGTTTACAGTTGGACAGACAGAGTGGGCAAAGTGGAGAAGGGTGTGTGGCAGGGTCTATTTTATTTAGATATGAGAGAAGTAGCGGTGATTTGTTTGTGCGAAGTTGGGCAAGGTTCCTGCGTGCAGGTCTAGGTAGGTTTATTTCAGATGGGTGAATCTGTGGTGCAGGCATGTTTAAAATTTTATTGTGAGGGAAGGTAATAATAATGTATAGTCATAATGTATATGAGGGAAGAGGAAGCTACTCTCTTCGCTCCTCATTTTTTTTCACTTGGGTAAATGGTAGGTAGTATTAATTGTGAACCAATATAATTGTAACTATTCAATAAGCACACTTCTTATCCATTATGCTGATAGTTATAGTACAAAATCTGCATGAACTGAATATATACCATTCGAAAACAATTGGAATGCTCATAGGTTAGAATCTTGACGACATTGACGCTGATTTGGTGCACGAATAACATTGTTATGTCTCATCTCTCAAGACCAACAGTGTGTATTTAATTAAACTAACTACTGTGAAATTTGGTTGTGTTTAATAAATAAGAATAATAGCGTAATCTTCACAGAGCTGTATAATTTCACCAGAGAACATCTATGGTGGTGTATTGGTGTATATATTATATGATTCCCAAAACGATATTTTTCGACTACTTTTTTCCCTTTTAGTGCATTACTGACTTACATATCGAAAGCTGCAGTACGCTACTGATTTATGAACTACATCAACTTTCTTTTGACCCTGTTGGATGGCTCGAACATTCGTTTTCTATAATCATCATGAGTGTTTCAGCTATAAAGATAAATTAATTAAACTGTGTTTTAAACAAGAAATAAAAAAACTACTAAAAATTGTTCAGGAAAATTATTAAGCTTATAATATATTCGCCTGCTAAGTGTATTAGAATCTAGCCAGCGGGTT
Source organism: Hyalella azteca (assembly GCF_000764305.2). NCBI lineage: Eukaryota > Metazoa > Arthropoda > Malacostraca > Amphipoda > Hyalellidae > Hyalella > Hyalella azteca. The sequence continues at coordinate 526,287 of NW_025936328.1, read as the reverse complement.
TAAGTCAATTATGTTACCACACGCACTTTTTTCGAGCGTCTTCTGGTCGGCAGTGACAAAAACCACTGACAGTTTGTGGGCCCCGCAAGGGCCTGTGCTTGGGCTTTGCGTTCGGCCGCAATTAGAGAAGCATTGTTTTACCGCGACCAATGTTACTGCACTCGGTAAACAATGGCACCACCTACAGCTGTAAACTACGAGCCTCACCTACACATGTAAACAACGAGCCTCACCTACAGCTGTAAACTATGGGCCCACCTACAGCTGTAAACTACGAGCCTCACCTACACATGTAAACAACGAGCCTCACCTACACATGTAAACAACGAGCCTCACCTACACATGTAAACAACGAGCCTCACCTACATATGTAAACAAATAGCCTCACCTACACATGTAAACAACGAGCAGCACCTACAGCTGTAAACTACGAGCCTCACCTACACATGTAAACAAAGAGCCTCACCTACACATGTAAACAACGAGCCTCTCCTACACCTGTCTCTTATACACATCTAGATGTGTATAAGAGACAGCCACTGCACCACCCAACGCNATATTTGTTTGCTACTCTGTTCAAAACTCGGTGATCCATCGCCATGATGCTTCCTGATCTCGTGACTGATGAATAAACGATCGTTTTCGAGAACATGGTCACGCTATAAGCTCTGTACATCAACTTAAATTATTGAGTTCATTGTTTACAGCTTGACTTAGAGTATTGGTCCTGTCTCTTATACACATCTAGATGTGTATAAGAGACAGGCTGTAAACTATGGGCCCCACCTACAGCTGTAAACTATAGGCCCCACCTACAGCTGTAAACTAGGGGCCCACCTACAGCTGTAAACTATGGGCCCCACCTACAGCTGTAAACTATGGGCCCACCTACAGCTGTAAACTATGGGCCCACCTACAGCTGTAAGCTATGGGCCCCACCTACAGCGGTAGGCTGAGATGTCGGGAGTTTGTAGAATAGAATAACCCTGTATTTTATTCACTGAACAATTACTTCTATTTCTTTACCTCCAGCAAATTAACGTTCCAAAGAATTCGGTCACAGATAATACAACAGATAAACTAATATCAACTGCATGTGATTATAGTACATACTACTGATGTCTTCATTCAAATATGGTTCACTCGTTCATTTTTCAGAAAGGATTTTTGCGAAAACAATCCCAAACGACGTACGTATAGTCATCTATATCGTTATTATCTCAACAAAATCCTCGGAATTATATCATGCATTGATGTGATGTTGAAATGGCTGACGATATTTCGCCTTTTATTTTCGAAAGATTACGTATACTCGAGCTCATATTTAGCCACACCTCTGTAGCTTTCTTTTGTTATGTAATTAAAAAAACCGCCGACTTCACCGACAACTTTCTTGAGGTTTCCTCTCATCCTCTTCAGTGTTAGCGGACAACCCGCTGCGGTTAACTCGCCAGGGACTCGACAAATTCTGCGTTTGTTCCAATGAACTTTCCTCGCCTCGATAGTATATATGTATGATATCTTCAGTATTTTCATTGAAAGAATCATAAGACTTAAGATTCGATGTTTGATCGAAATTGTGTTCCATTTCAATATTTCACGTGACATTCTAGTAATAATTTGCATAGAATTACGATGGTAATCCGAGTAGAAATCTGGCGAAAATTCGCTTGTCGTTATGACAATGATTCGTACGGCATTATGGCAGAAATTTGACGGCAGTATTTATAAAAAACTATTTATCAAAACCTCGCAAGTGGCTGCTGAGTGCCGCAGTCTTGACGACCATGATAATTATTGGCTACAAAATTAATAATTATTCATCGATCAGTACTTGAATGATTTACTGTTCTGTATAACGGTGCGTTGTTCAGGTAAAGATTTTACGAAGTTCTGTGTATAGGATGATTAATTTCCCGTCATGCATGCATTTGCAAAAACATGAATAATTTCATTGCAGATATATAATTAGCAAAGCGCTCTCAGCTTTAAGAATAAAATCCATATTTTGTTAGTATTGTATCATGTTACAGTCAAATGAAATTTAGTCGAATAATCTAAGCCGGCAGAATGCTTACAGTCAAAATCTCAGTAAAATGAGATTTATTATATGTATGTTTATGTATTGTATGTATATGTATTTATTAGATGATTTAAAACTGATCGAGCTTTTAACCTTACAACCCTAATAAAAAATGCTGTGCTCAAAATATTAAAACTGTATTCGTTTCTTGTTTCTTACCACCATATGCTAAATAAGCGCATGAACAACGACAACAACTTGAAACTCAAAACTCCTTTCGATCAACCGAGCCAATGTCAAATGTTGAAAATTGTTAAAGTTTTCTCGCGATCAAGGCAAATATATAACGAGTGTATAGGGCCAAAAAGGTTCTTGCCTCGACTGGCATGCGTTGTGTTCGCACTGCAGTCTCCAGCTCGCACCCCACCACATTCTCATGCATTAAATTCTCCATTTTAGCAAGTAATTTGGCATCGAATCGCTTGACCTCCCCAAACACAAAGCTGGCATTGCTCCAGGTCTGGCGTGCTCTAGTTAGCTGCAGAAATTCAGTAGGATTTTAACATTCCCAGTGCCCGAATACACGGGCAGTTTATTAGACGCAAAACTAAATTGGCGATTTCCAGAGTCTGGAATGGACAGAAATGGTTGTTCGCTGGTCAGGAATGCGACGGACTTGCATGGGATCAAGATGCAAAGCCGAGTTTTGTTACAGATGCACGTCGAGCGTAGTTACCAACAAGTGCATTCTATGGAGGCCCGGAGTAACGTTACTTGCATCTGCTTGAGAAAGTGAAAGGCGGGGAACCTCGATCTAGCCTGAAAATTCGTTTAAGTTAATTTAAATAATTTCACAACCTCTTCAAGACCTTATAGTGGTGGAATTAAGTTTGTAAACTATTTATTGATGATTAACGTATTTTGATAACATGCAGTATATAATAATTTGAACTGCTTTGAATGGAGGTTAACTTTTTTATCGCAACCCATGCAGTTAGTGAAAATAAAGCTATAACGCTGCGCCAGTTTGGCACGCACATATTAGCACAAAACACTTGGTAGCCTCATTAGCGCTAAACACTTGACAGTCTCATTAGGCCGAGCATAAAATTCTTCTTTCTTCAATTGCCAGCAGGTCGAGAAACCAATTTGTCTACAAAATTGATTTTAGTTTCTTTCAAACGGGCGATGGTGAAATGGTATAAGGAAATTGTCTGAATTCATTTGTCCATGCAGCCAGATTCGACATGTTGAGATTCCATACACATATATCAAATTTCTACTAATGTATGCATTGAGTTATATTTACTTGAGTTTTTATGCACATTCTGCATTCTGAACCTTTATGAATGCATTACTTAAGGAATATTTAACAGAGTTATCCGTACACCAGATAAACGTTTATCAACTAATCACTGCAGAGAGGAGCAAAGGAAATGATCTTTGTGGAGCTCAGTTATGTCAAGTCATTCATAAAACTTCAATAATATTGCATTTATCGCCATATTTGATGTCAGTTGCAACAAAATCGATTTACAGTAATGTAGCGATTTGTCCACAACGATTGAACTTTCGCGAAGCACAGAAATAGAAGCGCCTAAATTTAAATAAAATATAAGATTTCCAACCAAGAAAATTTATATTTTGATATAAGTCTTGCAATCTTGAGTTACTTCTATATTTGGTAGGAAATATGGAGGAAGTAGTTATCAAAAATCTCCACATGTTCATGAATTAGGTACGACAAGCTAAACATGTCGCAATCTGTCAATACTTTACGTACTCCGTGCAGCTAGTGAATGCAGCCTGCATGCCAGTTATATTACGTACTCGACGCACAGCATGCAACCTTCCAGATATTTTACGTACTCCGTGCAGTGCATGCAACCTGCCAGATATTTTACGTGCTCCGTGCAGTGCATGCAACCTTCCAGATATTTTACGTACTCCGTGCAGTGCATGCAACCTTCCAGATATTTTACGTGCTCCGTGCAGTGCATGCAACCTGCCAGATATTTTACGTACTCCGTGCAGTGCATGCAACCTTCCAGATATTTTACGTACTCCGTGCAGTGCATGCAATCTGCCAGATATTTTACGTGCTCCGTGCAGTGCACGTATTGGGGGTAATCAATTAGTTGGTGGTAACTCTAGCATAGCGTCAATTTGTTTACTCTTATATTACCATAAAATATTGAAGTTTTCTAATGTCTGCGTCTTTCATTAACAATTCAAATGCACGTGGAAATTACGAGTGTTGTATTCAATGTTCGACTCAGTTTGAATTTGTCCAATTATGATCTCACATGAATACTCTTATTCACTGCTCACAGAAATTTATTATGATTAATTGACGATAGAGAACAGTAGTAAATAAAATAGACGGTAAATAAATAATTAAGGGTTCCACATTTGTTTATTGCATGGAGAACCGTTGATTATTTATACTAATAGCAGCTCGGAGATCAAACGCTCAGTGTAAGCAGATGCAACAGTAAAATGCCCCATCACATTGATTGATAGTTCATGGAAGACTATTGATGAGAAGTGAAATCTAATATTTGTTTGCTACTCTGTTCAAAACTCGGTGATCCATCGCCATGATGCTTCCTGATCTCGTGACTGATGAATAAACGATCGTTTTCGAGAACATGGTCACGCTATAAGCTCTGTACATCAACTTAAATTATTGAGTTCATTGTTTACAGCTTGACTTAGAGTATTGGTCGAAACTATTACATTGTAATGATCTAGATCATTATGTTGGACAATTTTAACAGCCATTAAGGATCGATAGTCAATAGTTGAATATTCCTCGAGAGCTTCCTAGTTTGTACAGCTGATGTGTCTATGAAAATTTAATGAGGCTCGCGTCATTCATTTAAATTCGAATAAAAATTACATTAACGGAAAATATGAGTAGTGTCATATACATGAGTTTGTGCGATCACTGAATTTTAGATGTGAGAATTTTTTGTTGGATTTATCGTGTCAGTCTGTGTTCTTACTGAAATCAATGCTTGTGATTCTCGTGCGAACAAATAAAAAATATAGATAATAAAATCATGGTTTGTATAACCGTAGATTGACGTTACTGCCCGGGTCTCTCCCAGCCGATATAATCCCATTGTAAACTGAACCTTCATTCGTTGTCTGTATTATAATTACAGAGAAAAAAATACAGGGTTGAGACATTAGATTATTTTCTGAATGTTAAACTGACTTGCATGTGAGGATACAATTAGAATATCAGGTTTTGTGTCGGTTTAGGGAAGGCTAGACAGATGCAATAACCTTCCGTCAATTAATCCCCAGTCTTTCACTATCAAGAGCCTGTCACGTTTTTTTTTATTCGAAACTGGTTTCAGGCTTCGAATTTGTTAGCGCTTCATGATTTGGATATTCATTTATATATAAACTTTCTTCAGGGCATATTTGTGAGTCAAAAGTTTATGTGCTTACCTGGGCTCGAACCAGGGACCTTCTGTGTGTTAGACAGACGTGATAACCACTACACCATAAGCACTTGTTAACGGTTGATATTGTTTGCTATTAATTCTTTCTGTTTGCTATAAATTCTTTCTCCACAGATCGTGTGCCTGATTTATTAGAAATATGCATGGCCCATACTTCCGCAATCCTTTAAGGAATTGTCTCTATACAATTTCCCCTAGAATTGCATGCTTCGGCAAGAGCAATTTTTTTATGCCTTTTGAAGATAAATTTCTAATTAATCAGTTTTTCCTCCAAAATAACATGTGCTTACCTGGGCTCGAACCAGGGACCTTCTGTGTGTTAGACAGACGTGATAACCACTACACCATAAGCACCTGACCATAGTAGTAGTCTGGCATTACGAAAATTTCTATCGAATTATATCTATCGTCTCGGATAATACGCACGTAATTCTTATCATTTTCTGTGCATAATTGAGTTTAGGCAAGAATGGACGATTTGAAAGATGGATGAGGATATGTTATGAAGTTGAGCGCTTCTGTCCATAAATTATGTAAATTTATCTTTATATGACGTAAGAGTCAATTTTCTTCCACAAACAAACTTCTCATGCATGCATGAGTGTGTTTTTTTTTTTGCTACAGTAGATTCGACAATTATATTTGTTTTAACTTCTTTTATTAATTCAAAGACTTTCATGTGAAGAGCGTTTTACCGACACAGAGAAGGGTGTGCTCTGGTCACGCTATATAATGAGCGGTTCATGTTTACTTCATTTGTCTTGGAGCAAGAATTGTGATTTAGAAACAAGCATGTGCGAGGCGCTCACGGATCGTCGACCCAGGACCAGCCTCTCGAGGATGCCTCACATTTTCCTCTAAGGCATTATAATTTACCTCATAGGATTATAATTTACCTCAATAGCATGGTAATTAACCTTGATAGGAAACTGTCGTCAAGTAATCGTGTGTCCGCCTGAAAGTTGAGGCTGACTGCGAGATTTATCAATTTAAAATAAATATAACTCAGTACTCATTGTAGTGAGTGACAGAGAACGCATTTTCTCGTCGACGAAATCATGAAGTCACGGACGGACGGACAGACAGACAGACGGACATGGCGAGCACACTAGTGCATTTTCTCCATAAATGAGAATGCGCTAAAAAGCAAAAATAATGTTGACGAACTACAAAGATTTTCCTCACTACTCATATGCGAGTAAAGCGAAGGTAAGAATATTACGCGACTTATAATAATGCCCTTTTTCTCCAAGCTGCAGTCAGTGTGTCTAAGTTTAAATTGTTAATTAGTTCAATTTCGCCCAAATCAAGGAAAGTTTGTTTTCAGGACATTTATTTAATACTCAGTGATGCATTCCGATCATGCATCCTTGAGTTTCTGATTAGCGAAGTCTCCATCGAAGAGATTGAGTTGAAAAGGTGTTGCTTTCCGATGCTACATCATTATTAATTCTCTGCTTTTCCGATGGACAATCAATATGCTATTGAATCGAAAAGGTGACGATGTGACGCCCAGCCTTGAGATTTAGTAAAAAATATTACTCAGTACTAACTGCAGTGAGTGACAGAGAGCGCATTTTCTCGTTGACGTAAACGTGAAGTCACGGACGGATGGACGGACAGACAGACGGACGGACGGACGGACGGCCATGGTGAGCACAATAGTGCATTTTTTCATAAATGAGAAAATGCGCTGAAAACGACGATGTGAGGCCAAACCCATTGAGTCGAATAGGTGACGATGTGAGTCCAAACCCTGTCATCGAGTCGAAAAGGTGACGATGTGACGCTCAGCCTTGAGATTTACTAAAAAAGGCGGCGATGTGAGGCCAAACCCTGTCATTGAGTTGGAAAGGCAAAGATATGAGGACAAGCCCATGTGATTGAGTCGAATAGGTGACGATGTGAGGCCGAGCTTTGCCCACAGAGGGTCAGTATCTGTCAAAATAATCAGGCTGTGTTTTCAGCGCGGACTCGGGCGCCAGACGCGTGATGTACGAGACAAGGAGGAGAAGAAAGTGGGATAGACAAGGTGCCGTGTTAAATTGATAGTTAACACTCGAAGGCGATATAGTGGATGCTATCAGGCCGTAATAAACCTCAAATTATAGTGGCGTTTCTTTTTTAGCGTGTTGGTACACTGGCTGCGGCAAACTTGTTTTTCGTCGAGCGTGTAATGAAAGGGCTATAATTCGCACCCATGAGGCCAAGCTCTCAAGACTAAAGGCAGTCGATCTTGAATATTTGCTCGACCAATACCAAAACCCATGTAACTTCAGTATGGTGCTCCATGACAGTGTCTTGGTTTACCTGATCTCCTACGAATTTTCTCCTGTGGATGGTGCCTTCGTAAAAAGGAAGCGTGTATAATCGGAAGTATTATAGTCGATGTAATGATGAGTGTGGGCGATTTAATGGCCAGGGTGGTTAGTCCAAGAAAAGGATGGGACCGAGAGACACATGGAGCGTTTGTTTGTGAGTGCGTGTGGTGAGTTGTCCTAACTGAACATATTAAGATATTTTAGGGGTGTAATTTTACCTCATGCATCCCATCTCAAGTACTGTTTATCATGGCGAAATTTGTCCAAGTGCGACAAATTTTCCTCCGTAATTTTTGTAAACCTAATCAGATTGTGATTTAACGGACATCATTATTGTCCGTTAAAATTTATTCAACGGACATCATTAACATTATTGACGGAGTTTGATATAAAATCCATAGATTTAAAAATTATCGAAGGAAAGTTCGCTTCGTATTTTATGATATTGAACGAGTCATATGAATTAATTTCTCAAGCACAACAACTCATATCGTTTCATAGTTTCAACAAGTCTCGCTCGTTAATTTAATTACCGTATACTAAATAAAATTATGTTACCAGAGTGATTGTGCACTCGGGTGGCTGTTAGTACGACGTTTAAATATCACCGTCACCATCGTTACAATTCTGCCGCCATGAATGATTACAAGTTTAAAATTACTATTTTCAATTTATTTCAAGGTAAATCCTCTCCTCTCATCATATTAATCGAAATGCGTATAATTATATACATATATAACAACATATTAGAGTTTGATCATGTAAATATCGCATCATATCGATTAGTGATGCATCGATCGTCAGCATCACTACTGTTATTTTGTTGTTTATAATGCACCGGAAATTCACTCGAAATGGTTAGTGAATTTATAGACATTCGCAGTCATGAAATTTGGTCGCATGCAAGGGCATCATGTAAACGTTTCACCACTCTCCAGCGAGCAGGGATAAACTGCCTCTCGCACGCTTTAGCTTCATGCTACCAATGAACGATGCGCTTTAACCCACGACAAATTGGCTATTGACAGTAAATAGGCAACACCATCCTAGCGAGCACCTGCTTTGACATAATTGCCTCTCTGTCTGTCCTGCACTACATGTCGCTCGTCGGCCAGTCTTCACGCACTCGGGCATATCGGAAATCAACTTGAATTACGGGACCCAAATTTATACATAGAATAATTTTATCCATTACTTTGATAATATAAAGTATGGTTGTACTTCTTTCATTTGTCTTCTTGTTGCTTGCGTTTATTTAATTGTATGGCATTTTTATAAAGTTGAAGTGAATGCTCTTAAATGAACGATAATTTGAAGATGACAAGACCGTATTTGTATTGAGATATGCTTAATCCATTCCAGCTTTGCCAGACAATGATTTGTTCAAACAAGTTTTGAGAACACGCGATTCTAATGTAAAATTATTATGAAGTTTTCTGAAGTGAAACTCGATCCCCAATTGAATAATGTAATGCTATTTTGCAAATTTTACTTATGCCAGTAAATTTCGCATTAGACAACAACGAAGCCCGATTCTCACGAGCCAGCAAGGGAGGTCCATCTCATGATGAACGTGCTGCAAGATTACCTCATTTATCGCGTTGTCGAGTGTCTTGCGTATATTGACACCCGTATTTATTACGTGGACCGGTCAAGGCTTCAGACTACGTGAAGACAAGTTTTGAACCGTGAATGTTTACAAAGTACAGCGTGGTTCACGGAAACTTCCTGACTTGAAAGATCAATGAGAAAGAACTAGCAAAGATGTCATTGCAATATAACTTTGATTAAAAAATACATTGTCTGAATTTATGTATCTCTTATGTTTTAAAGATGACAGCGAACAAATGACGGCCTCAATTGCCCATGCTATCAGTTAGTCGATTTTTGAAGTTCCGTTCAACTCGCTGAAGTATATTGACGGCTATTTTGGCGATGGCTTGGCGTCATTTGTTCTTCAAATGAGGTAAACTCATTGGACAGTCATTGTAAACAATTGATTTAAGATAACCCCATAAAAATCACACGAAACCAAATTGGGGGAACCCACTTAACAATCGATTTCCGATCATGTAACTACACTGAGTTATAGAAGCAGATGCTCTGCACACCATCATCAGTGAAGCAAGTAACTACACTGAGTTATAGAAGCAGATGCTCTGCACACCATCATCAGTGAAGCAAGTAACTACACTGAGTTATAGAAGCTGATGCTCAGCACACCATCATCAGTGAAGCAAGTAACTACACTGAGTTATAGTAGCAGATGCTCAGCACACCATCATCAGTGAAGCAAGTAACTACACTGCGTTATAGAGGCTGATGCTCTGCACACCATCATCAGTGAAGCAAGTAACTACACTGAGTTATAGAAGCAGATGCTCAGCACACCATCATCAGTGAAGCAAGTAACTACACTGCGTTATAGAAGCAGATGCTCTGCACACCATCATCAGTAAAGCAAGTAACTATATACACTGCGTATATAGAGGCTGGTGGCTTGCGCGCAATTGTTGGTTGATGATCAAGAATGTTCTATGTCAGGTTCTCGTTCATCATATCTAAGCATGAAAATAACCCAATCTCTGCCCCTGTATTCCTTTATTAAATTACACATCATGAATGAAATGGTAGCTCGGACATGACCCTAACTATAGTTACATAGCATTACATGGCTTACGCTCATGTGTCAACGTTTTGATGGTCGGACTCTTCGTTGCCAGCGTCGTATAACATTTTATATTTGATCTGTTTTGACTCGATGCAACTAATTCTTCTTTTACTGTTATTATTACTAATAATATTATTCTACGAAGCATTAATCGTGGTGTCTGGTTCAAAAGAACTTCGAGGGCACGTTATACACCTAAATTTAATAGCTAACGAAAAATGAATAGACGCGAGGAAGGATGGGAACGGATAAAAATGACCTATGCACGCACTCGATTCATAGGCTCTACGAAATATTTCCATCTTTTGGCGTGGACGAATTTCCGTCTGTAGGCGTTTGATCGCCAGCGTCGACGTAATTTGATCAAACAATAATGTAATACATATTACCGGAACTGGTTCTTAGAAATATATTTATGGTCATAATGCTTAATTCGTTGTCGTTCTATTGTTTAGGCAATTCGTTTCAGTTCCGTTCGTACTCCATTTCTCTCGTGTATTTATCTTTTCTGAAGTCATCATTACATGTGTAGGTGAATACGTACGGTATTTTACTCTAATTGATAATCATGCCAAAATCGTGGTTTTTATTTTTTTAATGCAGTGCACTTGTAAATTATTATTATATTTCACATGTGCATACCCGTCAATGATTTACTTGTCAGTTTCCTTCCATGAATTGATTCACTGTAATTTTATTTTCGCATTAATTTTTAGGGTAAACATAATTATATGTGAAAATTCCTCAATGTAATCGTTGGGTTTGATTGAGACATTTCATTAGTTCAAGGATAATAAATAAAGGCACATTTATCGCTTCTGTTATTTCCTTCCTATATCTTGAATGGCGCGGAAGGCTTACAACTGCTCTAATCAATCCGGAGCGTGAAAATACAGTATATGTTTTGAAGAGTTGAAAATTCATCGAATGGTAATATTTGGCGCGAAAAACTATACGAAACTAATGTATTTCATTTACTGAAGATTTGAGAATAGTTATGTGTAAACTTAACTTAGCAGTCTCTTGGTCGTTGCTGTCTTAACGGTAAATACACACATTTAGAGGAAAACGCTGAGAGTGGAAGTAAGAAACGAAGAAAGAAGGTGGAAGGGAAGAAGGTGGAAGGGAAGAAGGTGGAAGGGAAGAAGGTGGAAGGGAAGAAGGTGGAAGGGAAGAAGGTGGAAGGGAAGAAGGTGGTGGGGAGGAAGGGTGGACTCTCATAAACAATTAAGTGAGCTCAGAGCATCAAAGAAACCACCTCCAATCAATATTGGTAACACAACCTCGCATTACTTCCTGCCGCCAGTGACAGTCTAAAACCTACACCGAGCTGAACTTGGCGACTAGCGAACGACACCTTTAATGTAACGCAATATAGATCGGCGATATAGAACGTTATAGTGTCATCTAAGGCCGATATATGGCCCACCGTGTCAGCCTATCAATAAATGACAAGCGGAGATCCAAACAACTTCAGATAATTTCGGCCTGCATCGACACGCAACGTTGAACGAAACCTCTGGAAACGCCTCCATGCAAGCTTCAGGTTCTCCTCCTTGCTTAGCAGCGTTGCAATATTCATTCTAAAATATATACTTCTATTTACCTCAGCTCTAAGCAACTCAGAAGGTTTCGTGTCCCGTTGTATTTGATCTAACAATTAAACTTTCACTAAAAAAAAACAACGAACGAAAGCAGGCGAAAACAAACGGTTTTAAGGAGCCATCGCCGTTGGTTTTAGTTTCCGCCAGTGGCGTGCCTGGAGCCATTTGTTTGCATCGAACCATGGAGGGCGTTTAGAGACGGAGCTTTGCGATACTTCGATGTGCCGAATCGGCAATATAACTCGGCGACACTTCATCGGCTCCTGCCTTTTTGGTTAACGTCCGCCGTGTTTCGCGGCTCGCCAACTCAATGTATGCACTGAAGTGCACGTCATTTTTTTCGATTATAGAAAAGTGCGTGGTAGAATATTGATATTGTGTTGACTATTGCAAATCGTGTTTAGCCATGTTAACATTCATGAAGATTAGGTCTCATGTCACGCATTTCGCTACGGTATTCCAAGTACATTAATTTTCGGGTACACAAAGCAAAATTCTGAACAAGTAGCACTACCATCAATATCCGTTGATTATGCATCAATACTGAATGTATTACTGTATTTTAATTCATTATATTCATCAGGGATTCCAAACTCAGGCAAAATTTTTAAAACAGGTTTATTCTCGACCTAATTCGTACATCTATATATATAACTGTACAGAAAACAAATATGTTAATTTTACAATTATTCTTTAGAATTATGTTCACCTAAAAAAGAAAGGTGTAATTGTCTCTAAATGACTGTTAAACTTCCCTCCATATGAAAAGCATGTTCACTTCTGGAATGGAAAGTAATAATTTTTCGTTTTGCTTAAAATTAAAAAAAAAATTATGGTCGAATTTGAGGGTGATCGAAAGCATAAAATAAGGGTTTACATATGAGGATGAAAAAAATTAGTTCTGTAAACATTTCAGAAATGAAAAGTTTACATTTGAGAGTGGTCGAGAATTAGTTCTGTTAAAAGTTCTTTACTTGAAGAAAAGAATAACGACAAAACTATTCTCATCTGACGATTAATTTGACACTGAGTGGCTAGTCGTTCCTTGGGAACTATTTTGCTCATTAGGATCACATTATAGCAACCAATTGAAGTTCTTTCAAGAAAGACTGTCAAAATTAAAAGTGGCGCTCGAATGCAACTTTTCAACGACAATTTATACTCTTGAATATCTTTTGAATTCTGAACCAACAACTAAAAATATAATAAGCTGTATGGAAAGCGCTTACCGCTGACAGGTTGGAGGGCCATTGAGAGGTCATCTAGTTCAACCAATGATAAATACCGTGCCAGACGATTACATCTCGCGCACAACCTATAATAGCCAAGTTCCGGTAAAAGTTACTATCTTTAAATATTTTTATACAATCTTTTAAAATCTCATCTTCGAGAATCGATCAGCTTATTACCTACCGTTGCTGATCTCAAAATTTAATAGATGTTCATTTACCGTCCAAAACTGAATGAAGGTATAATTTCTAGAAAAAAAATTCGAAATAAAATAAGAAACAGATAAATAAAATGTGCAAAAATTATAACAATTTCATTTTAATTTGTAACGATTCCTTAACTGCTTAGTTGAATTTAAATGGTATAAATTTAGGGACGCATTTTGGTCTGTAATTGGCTTCTGAAATTTTATTATTTCTTTTCGTTGTAAATTTGCCACATGAGGTTCCAAAAACACAGGATTCTGACACTCACAAAACTCGTGGGCTCAGACAACGCTCATATGAAGATGATTCAAGACTAACCTCTACAACGCGCTCATATATATTCAATTATATATTTGCGAATCAAATATATTTTATTTATCAAGACTGAATTTACCACACTTTTTAAGTCAATTTTGCCCGAAATCCAAGTTGTAGGGTTCGTTTTCATGTTCTAGTCCATGTTTTTGCATCATGTATGCATTAACAAACACATAATTTATGACCGTACATTTTTAAACGAACCATAGTTAGCGACCTTCTCTCATTCATGTATTATTTTTATTGGGAGGGTCAATGCCCCATCGTTTTTTTGCAATCTTGCACTCTGTATGCAAGTTTGTTACGGCACTGCAGCAATTTAAAGACATCATTGATGCTTGGTTAAGGCTAATAAGTATCTTACACGTATTATGTTAGTTTTCGGGTTATTGTCATTCTCTAGTGAATGATCACTGCGCCTGTTAAATCAAAATTTGAATGATTCAATCCATTTAATTATATATTTATTAATATCCGTTATTTTAACGTTCTTGACTGATCAAGTTGGCAACAAAAATCTAGCCATACGATTGAGAGAATTCCAGTTCGTTACCATAAGCTAATTGAATACATAAACAAACACCGATATTTATTTACAGTGTACGGAGTAATATTTAAAACTATTTACACATCTGTATGAATGGACATGACTTTACAAAAACAGCATACAGTGCACGTAAAAATCATACATTCCTTTTATGTTTCCAGTTTTCGATTTAAATAAAGCGATTGCTGGAACGCAAAGCTTTAAATTATTTAGAAGCTTGGGACGATTTGTAAACGTGACGTGATTTTTTTATGATAATTTCTATCTTGAATAAATGAATTACTGTTAAGCATGAGGCCACATAAGTTTTCTCATCCATACTTTTGTGATAGATTGAATATTATATTCAGCATAAGGTACAATAAAGTTGGCGTCCGAATGTTTATTTGTACTTATCTTCCAGAAAAAAGTACGAAAATTTTGAAACAAAGTTGAAACCTACTTATGGGCATTTATTTTAATTTTGTTTTATGCTTCAAACGATAGGATATTCTGAGTACACAATTACCGAAGATATGTGGAGCGTTTAATGAAATTGCACATCGGGACAAATTTCCTAGGTGAATTGCAATTATTTACTTTATAATTCGTTATGAATTATTCGTATTGAATTCGTTATAGAATTTTTATTCGCTCAGATTAACTATTCCGACGCTGATCGTCTAGGCTAGTTGATTGATTAATTGATTGTGCAAAATCATGCATGGATAATGCCAACTTAGGGATGGATGATTGAAACTAATTTTGATTTCAGATAAAGAAAATCATATTCTAGGTCGAACGCCTCCGTTCCAGACTTAATTGCTTCTTCACCGAATAAAACTGTAAAACGTTGACAATATTTAAGTTGGCAATTACAACATCTTGCTCAATCATAGATTGTTATTTCAAGCAAGGATGACCAAAAACATAATTGCCTATAATACTATCAGTACGCGAACGAGAAACCCTTTGCGAAAACTACGTAGTTTCGGATACCGTAAATATACATCGACATTGATATTTCTACGATTGCTGGTCAGGAGGTTCTTGAGGTGAGCTCTTTGGCAAGAAGTAGGGGGAATAACGGTGAAGATTAAGCGGTGCGGGGAATAACGGCCGTGTTATGTGACCGTTGGGCGACGATACAACAACCGGCGACGATGCTGAGGTCGACGCCAAAGCTAAAGCTGCAGAAACCTGAGGATTGCCAAGATGACTCGCCGCCGCGGCCGCTGCTAAAGCTGGATTAGGATTAGATGCCGATGCGAGTCCGTGCAAAGCTGTCCACTGACTCCAGAGATGCGCTGGTATCGGCAAACTGGCCGCTGGACTTCCACGTGCTGCTCCATTTAAACCGTAGAGCCCTTGTAGGTTAGGTAAACTTTGCAGACTAGAGAGATTTGGAAGATTCGAAAATTGGTGTGGGCTTGTCATAAGCGACGGGGAAGGTTGATGAGGTGACGAGCCTGATTGTGAGGTTAAAGCTGCAAGTCCGCCCCATATGAGACGGGTTCGAGCTTTTTCTATGAGGTTGTTTTCAGCGTCAAGATCGAGGTAACCGGGCAACCTGGCTCCTAGATAGTGGGGGTCTGCGAACATTCCTTCCATGGTGTCCCTGCAAGGAAAAGAATCGAGACCAAGTTAGTAATGCATAAGGATAATGCTACTGGTTTGTAAACGTGAATAAGAAGAATTTATGATTTGATCATTTCTAAGGTTGCTAGTGAATGTTGAAATTTCACAAGAGCCTTTGCAACATTTGACCTCATTAGCTGGTTATTTGGTAAAATTTTATCGTTAGACTCTAATGAAATTTTCTACATTCTATTAGTATAAAAATTTTGAGTATAAAAAAACGAGCTAATGAATGGTAAATTTTCTTCAAGCTTCTGAAGTAACAATGAATTATATGGGAATAAAATGCATTCATTTACATCAATTAACGGCCTGAAAGCTTGTGGCCTATCACAGATTTCGACTAAAAAAAAGCGGTTGGCAGAAGCTTGCCCAGCGAGCAACCATACGGAACGATTGCTCTCAAGTGAGTGGAACTGTGTTAACTATTGAATACTGAAGCTCCATAGTTCAATTTACCTTTCTGAATTTATGAAATTATCCCTGAGAGATTGAGTGCCGAGCCGTATAATCTCAATTTGCAGGAATTATTGTATATTAATTTATGAATAAAATAGCGCTGTCGATGTGGGCAAGTCCGTGCAACGTTTTTTTCCTCTGAGGATTTTAATCCCCTAGAGATTTGCCTCTTTTTACAGATGCCGAGTCTCAAGATGCCGTTTGTGAGAATTTCTAATGGAGACCCAATGCCTTAATTCTTGAACTTTAATTTAATAATCGAAATATTTTATCTTTTCGCGCTCATGCAGTAACAAAAAAAATTACAGCATGTCGATTGACCAGAGAGTTTAGTGAGCACGTACTAGAAACTCTGGCTGAGTAATCTTTCGTGATAGAGAATAATGTTTACACTTTTCCTAAAAAAAAACGCTCCGATACTGCAATCTTTTAACTGAAGAATACACTTTTCATCAAAAAATAACCGCTTTCACCCTGCAATCTTTTTCCCAAGGAAACACCTCTCATGCTTCACTATGGTTTGCAAATTCTGAACATTGGTGGAATTTCGCAAGCGATCGCAAGGATGCGGCCACATTTTGCCCTCTCCCTCTCACAGGCGTCACGTCGCACGCACGGCACACATTCGTGTTCGGGTGTCGTAGATATTTTGATGCGTTTACGCGGTAATAATTTTAGTCGGGGACGGCATTGCAGGACCCCTCCCCTCTATAGCTGACGCCTCGACAAAATTTATAAACCATGACGACACGTATTCTCGGACGGGCCAGCAATGAGCGCGCAACAACCCGTTAATCATGCGAGAAATTACCAGGGATCTGCCCTGTTGCGAACCTACAATAAACCTCCATCAAGTTGACTTCTAGCGGTGAGCCATGGAACTGCCAAAATGATTCAATAGCCCAAAATAAAAGTAAAAAGTCAACATATCGCTAAGCTAAGCCCGGTCTTCGCGTCAATATACCTTTTAAAAAGCAATAAGGTGGCCGTTGAGTGGACAACATTAATTGGGCTCTGATTTGCCATAGGGTAGTCGTAATCATTGGTCCCATGAAGGCAATTTGGAACCGTGGGTACAAGACGAGAAATTTTGTTGTTTTTCACACTTGAAACCTGCGATTGGCGGCAAATGATTTCCTCTCGGAAATGACAGAGGCTTGACTGCATGGTTTCCAACGACATTCGGACCAGGCAATAAGTCCAGCAGCTATCTCAAACAATCGTCAGTTATGGAAAGATCGGGTTCCAAAGGCCGGATCCCTTGTGGAATCAAGTCACGAAAAGTGCAAGAATCGGCAATAGGCATGAGCCTATTTCTTCAGTGCGACAATTCTATTCTATTCTATTTGCACCCGCGCACTTCGGCACAGGGAAATGATCTAAATTTGACGCGTTTACTCGGTAAGTAATCTTAGCAAGATTTGATGTTAGTTAACCTTAGCATCATCACATCAACATGATTTTTGATGCTTATAATCTTCAAATTTAATATATCCATTTTAAACTGGACTGATATCAACATTGATAACATCAAGTTTTCTCATCACAAGAGAATTTTGAGTTATGTCGTCTGCTGCCAAGTTAGTAATATTTGATTTCAATAGTTCCGCAAGCATTAGCCTCACTTCCAAATTTTAACAAGACCTACAATATTCCAGCATAAAAAAAACAACGATCGAACCGATTCCTGGATGTACAACACAATCATGGGTCTGTTGCGACTCCAAATTCAAAAGCGCTTATAGTGACCATGACCAGTGACACCCCCACACTGTTATATAAACACCACAGTTACATCACCAAATACCACCAGCAACACCACGCCACCACCACGCCGCCACCACGCCGCCACCACGCCGCCACCACATCGCCATATCCTCTTTAAGCGGCGGGCCGCGGCAATGAAGCGCCGCGCTGTCATTTTGATGACCGTTGCCGCCACCATCGCTGCGTTATGACCTAACTTACATCACACTAGTGTGGTGGTGAGGCGTGTGGTGGTGAGAGGTGTGGTGTTGGTGAGGGGTGCGTTATGACCTAACTTACATCACACTAGTGTGGTGGTGAGGGGTGTGGTGGTGAGGGGTGTGGTGGTGAGAGGTGCGTTATGACCTAACTTACATCACACTAGTGTGGTGGTGAGGCGTGTGGTGGTGAGAGGTGTGGTGTTGGTGAGGGGTGCGTTATGACCTAACTTACATCACACTAGTGTGGTGGTGAGGGGTGTGGTGGTGAGGGGTGTGGTGGTGAGGGGTGTGGTGGTGAGGCGTGTGGTGAGGGGTGTGGTGGTGAGGCGTGCGTTATGACCTAACTTACATCACACTAGTGTGGTGTTGGTGAGGCGTGCGTTATGACCTAACTTACATCACACTAGTGTGGTGGTGAGGGGTTTGGTGGTGAGGGGTGTGGTGGGGTGTCATGTAGTGGTGGTGAAATATGTCTGCAACAGTTTTTGGTTATTGAAAAACAGCGTTACAGAAATATCCCCTTCTATTTCGAGGCTTGTGTAAGGCAGAGGTCAGCTTTTTTGAAAAATCCCCTGATATTTTCTATCGTGAAATATGTAACTTTTTGTTGCTGCCAATTAGCCGCACCTCATAAAGCTGAGGCGTGCGTTAAGCCGACACCGTTTGGCACCAAATGATATGGTCAATTTGACGCGCAGCTTGCGCCATTTTCAGGTTAAATTTGAGGGGTATTTTCAGCGTTCGCTCACTAACGCACTGGCCGCAACCATTACCGGCAAAAATTGCCGCCCTAATGTTAATTTATAGTGCACAAGTATAGCGCGTCGTGCGCAAGTATGGTGCGGTGACTCGGCTAGTGCAATTAACGCGCTAGCTTGTGCAGCGATGATGGTGGCGTGCACCATCATCGTCACATTCACGCATGCATCCAGTGCGTGAGTCGACCTCATCGTCACATTCACGCGTGCATCTAGTAAGTCGATCATCATCGTCACATTTACACGTTCGTTTATTAAGCTATTCGAAACCCGCAGCGTTCTCACCGTAACTTCTATAAGGGCCTCTGCTCTACGTGATAAAATACATTGAAATAATTAAAAACTCTCTCCTTCTGTTGACATATCTCAGATTTAGGTAAAAAAATTTGAGCGTTTTTTTCACAATAAAAAAAATTATTTTATATATTAGCAATTGTTATATACCTTCCCAATATTATTTATTAATATTTGTTTTGGAAGTACCGGTACTATTTTTTATTTTTAAAAATATATTTATTTTGTCCATCTTACTTTGCCGTGTATAAAAGACGGGATGCATTGGATGGTCCCGTAACGAAATATTGAATGGAAATTTAATTCCTGGATTATTTCCTACATACGTGTTCTACGCATGATGCCCGCCTCAAATAGAATGAATTGCATGATTCCGTAATGGAAACTGTGCAATTTTAGCTCGTAAATGGCTGGAAAATGGCTTTTTATTCCTGGCTTGGATTACATTTAATGGAGGAAGCCTTACGGAAATGATGTAGGCGATTAAACCGCATTCTTGCTAGTCATGAACGCATAGCATTTAATTTAAGCCAAAATATAGGTGAACCATAAGTATAGACATAGCCTATACTTACGAACCTAGAAGCCTACATAATGTCTTTACCACACACCGCACTAACTCACTCGAAGAACTTAAGAAGTAAATCTAAAGACTTCCATAACAAAGTACAAGTGTGTAGAAGACGGTATCTATAATGACCATCTCGAAAGGCCCTTTCTGAAGGAAGGTGTCAGAGTTGCTATTTAGACATCGTTAGGTCTAAACACGGCTGTAATTATGGCACCTCACATAAGGGTAAACAAAGCTCCCGCACAATATACTACTTTGCAAATAACAGCTTAGCTACTTGCCTCACCGACAATATGTGAGAATGAAGTGTTGAAAATTGCTACCAAAATTGGCGAGCCGATCGACGTCTATGGTTTGAGTCATGCATGCTAGCCGAGCTGGAATACGTCGGAGTGTGGGAGCATAGCAATATTGAAACTTTGCCAGCCATGCGATCGTTTAATGCCGCCAAATTACTGGTTGATGTGACTCAAGGAAATTTGTGAATTGAGCGTGAGAGCATAAAGCATGTGAGCCTCCAATGCATCGCGAGCGTCGCAACGCATGAGATTAAAACAGTGATGTGTACATGAATGTTCTTCACTCTTTACAACTTACCGGATGAGCTTTAATTCGAGAGACCTATCGAATATGAATGTTCGTTTTTGATGTGCTAGATTCAAGAAACTGGTTAAATTTGGAGCACTCAGTTAAATGCAGGTAGCTGAGTAATTCAACGTCAAACTAGCCGCCAGAAGCGTAGACATGCAGACGCGTTAATTTCGATATATGTCTGCATGACTAAACAAATTTGAGCCAAATTTATTATGTTTAATAAATCATTCATTTGCAATGACTAGTATTTTTTAAAAAATCAAATGTTTGTTGATGCTTGTAGTGAATGGCCGGTTTTTCCACAATTTTTTTATGTTGAAATTCATTGTATGAGCCTTAAATTAGTTCGTTAGGAATGACAGCTCAGTTTCATGCTCTACAAAGATGGGCATTGAAAATATAACTCCCGCTAATTTTTCTACCCTATTTACGCGTAAAATTAATTTTTGCAGGTGTTATTTTGTTTATTTATTGAGAAATTAAACAATAAATTGCTCTTTTTGCACTTTCCATTCTCGATCCCAGCAGTAAATCGGATCCATGCCATCGCCATTTTCTATACAGTATACGATCAGGGATAAAGCGTTCATCAAACCGTCCGGCAATTTGTCAACGTCGGCAGCCGGTGCGTAGCGTCTGTAATAACACGAAACGCGGAACAGCGATATCCTATAATGTCACGGCCATTAGATGCATGTGTCTCGGCCATATTCGTGACACTACTAATATTCGAAGAAAGCCTCGTCATTAGAAGTCAGAATCTCGTGTAAAGTGACACTAATAGTGGGTGCTTCAGCGGCAATGCATCAAAGAGGCGCTGTAATGACATTTAAGAACCTTAATGCCGCTTGTTTGGCAAATCAGATCGGATGTTAGGCTATCCATCACGAAGTGAGTTCTCCTATCTATCATGCGACATCAATACCTACTAAATACCATCATCAGATCCTCCTATCAACTTGCTCATCAAGCCGAAAACTTTCTAAAGAGGCTTGCCTTTAAAACGACCTCGATCACTGCTTCACCGATAAGTCAATCTGCAGAGGTGATGTTTTCCTGGTAATAAGTTCGCGACAACGTGCACCTTCTATTCCACCCCCTTCCTTGAGGCTATGTTTCTCGATAGTTTGCAGACATCTATTCCAAAGATATTTAAAAAACAACGAAACATTCCTACTGCTACTTGATTCATCTTCCCACTTGATTTATCCTGAGTAGTCCAATGAATGCTGTGCGTATTGTTCTGTTAGTTATGTTAGTTATCTTCTGTAATTTACAATAGGCATATTTTTCAGCTATATGAGTTGAAATAGTATCGAGTACTCACTCACTGAAGTTAGATACAGCCTCTCATAATAATTGTGTACAGGATGATAACTTGTTCTTCAGATGGTTGCAGCTTTATTACTCTCAGGCCAATATATATGTCACGGTTCAAACAGACATTACAGCCAGTAAATGTGGAATTTTACGTTGGTTTAAAGCGGCGAAAAGCCAATGATGCAGGGAATAACAGTTCATTGTTTGACTAAGATTAAGGTTTTTTCCTTTTGTTTCTCATAAATGGTAGTTCAAGAACACAAACCAGATCACAAACAAGTATCGGAAATACAAGTAACGCGGATTTTTATCACTACTTTATGAAAAAGAGAGAGCACTGCCCTCTGTTCGGATATAATTATAACTTCTTGATATACTTGTTCAACCGAGACTGCTATATAGAGCACTATAGCTTAACTCAGGTGTTGCAATAGTTCATGTTACTGTAGTCCATGTCATTTTTGATAACCTCGAAATGTGTGAAGCAAGGACGTTCTCATCAGTATTTGTTGATTAAAACTCTCCATTGAGATCTTGTTGATCGAAAATGTTCTTATTCGCGCCTAAACCGCTGGTATATTGCACTTCGGGTATATTCGGAAGCAATAAAGTATTCTCGATGAGCTACAACGGGTGTTTGATAGGGAGAGCTGCCGAAGCAAACATGATGGATGGGTTCCGCTGCTGAACGTGTTATATATCCAACTTGGTTGCTGCTCACACTGGCACACTCGCCACACTTGCACCTTCA
Source organism: Hyalella azteca (assembly GCF_000764305.2). Classification (NCBI taxonomy): domain Eukaryota; kingdom Metazoa; phylum Arthropoda; class Malacostraca; order Amphipoda; family Hyalellidae; genus Hyalella; species Hyalella azteca. Next base: position 503,560 of record NW_025936328.1, on the reverse strand, counting down.
AGTTTGTGGGATATTCACATTGATTGCGGCTCACATTGGCCCACGCGCAACACTTGCACCTTCAAACTTTCTTGTGGGATATTCACATTGATTGCGGCTCACATTGGACCACTCGCAACAACTTGCACCCAGAAACCCTCTAGTTTACTTCTATTTTTTCGTCAACTTTCTTACACGCCGTTGAAAGTTTAACTAGTAATTCTTATCATTTTTCTTCTTAATCTTCGTTAGATGTAGCCTTAGAATTAAATAAAAAAAGAATAAAAATGAGAATTATTAGAATTAGAATAAAAATGAGAATTATTGATCATTTAATTTTAGCTAGCGCAGTGTATATACCTGAGAGGAATAACATCATTCTAAACCGCCAGCACAGCAGACAGACAAAGCTCTTTAATTACATATTAATGATTGCTCCCTATTTACGGAGCATTATAGTTATTATACTAACTTGATGAGAGGTTTTTAATCCATGAATTTTTAAAACTGACTATTCACTTGTTATGAGGAGTGATTTTTATTCATGCACGAGTTGTCAGCAGAAAATCTGGTGTAGCTCAAGGCTGCATATTACTATCGTCATCGCTTCGCTTGTATATAAAGTCATTATTTCAGCTTGAGTTGATTGTGTTGGAAATCATGGTTGAAGTAATCTACATAATTACGGATAACTTTTCCTAATTTTTATTACTTAATTAGCTGTTAATAATTCCATACAATTATTGTGTTTTCCTCTTCATAAATCATGAAAATTATTTCTCGTACAGGAACTCTATCGAATTCTAGGAGTTCATTGGTGGCAGTTTAGAGTCACATCACGACGGTTGTAAATTTGTTGATGGTGTAATTTGATGCAAGCTTCATGCTAATTACCCACACATTACCAACACATTGCCAGCTTGTTATAGACACATTAAGCACTAGCATCCGCACCTTTGATGCCTATCACAAGTGCATTACCACTGTATTTTAGACGCGTTTACCCCAATTATTGACGGTAGCACCAGCGAGATAGCCTGAGTGAGCTGCACCAAACGCTCCTGCTTGCAATTGCTTTCTTCCGGTGTAATAGCTTCAACACTTCGATATATGTTCCATAATCAACAACTGCAATGCTTTGGACATTCGTTTACTTCTCTTAAATATATGTTGATGTGGAGGATATAATGTATGTCCGGCATGGTATTATTCAACTCGCAATTCCTGTGGTTTACATCGAAGCAACATCAACTATTCTTACACCAATGATGTTCATTAAATTGAACATTACTGTGAATTAACGCATTAAATAAAATTGTGGTCGGCTATGTGAGGAATAATTTATATCAACAATCCAGAGCCCAAATGACGAGTGTATTGCAAATTCTTCTCATTTCATGGCATCGCTGATGCAATTCCCGACGATAAATTATTTTTTTAATCACAATTTATCAGTCGATTGTTTTTACTCCCAAAGTACGATTCTAATTCTAGTAAGTATTGTTTTATTTCAAGTATTACTTGAGATAATATATCGGCAAGTATGATGTAGAATGTCGTAGCTGATTAAAACACAGTCTTGTTAGTCTGAACGCTTAGCATTTTATTTGAGCCGATATATAGGTGAGTTATAAGCTATAGCCTCGATATACTCGATATAAGCTATAGTCTCGATATACTCGATATAAGCTATATTCTCGATATACTCGATATAAGCTATAGTCTCGATATATCTATGTTATTCAATTTCAAATATATATATATATAAAATATAAATTTTAATTTATACCATTATTATAAATCAATGCTAAATTTAATTCAAGATCAATCAATCTAATCACAATTTTTTAATTTAATCTGTATTTTGCCAGAGAAGTTTCATGGCACGTTTAGCATTTTATTTGAGCTGGTATATAGGTAAGCCGTGAGCTATATTCTCGATAATACGAACCAAATATATCTAAAATTCTAAGTTATTCGATTTCAAATATTACCTATTTTTTATTTATATCGTTACTAATATAAATTAATCCTAAAATTAGTTCAAGATCAATCAATCTAATCACAATTCTGATCAATCAATCTAATCACAATTTTGAATTTAATCAGTATTTCGCCATGGCAATCATCAGGTATATAATGGAGCAAGCCTCAAGTCAGCCTTGTTGCAGCGAGACTGTAACCCGACTCGTCGCCAATCAACACGTATATAAGCGGACCACAACACATGTGCGTGCAGGCGATGTGAGATCATGTACATGTGTACGTCGATGCTTGTGTAGGGCGCTCAGCGCCATGTCATTATCAATTTCACGCCTAAAGAGGACCAGGGAAAAAATTAATAAACGGGCATGCCGAGACGCCAAGAATTGGCATGGGCGTCGGGCATGGCCGAAGTATGGCATCGTGGCCAGGGAAGACCGCTTCCCATGTAGAAAATTGTTACGAAATATCGCCGGCCACTGATTAATCGTCCGAGATTTCAAAGGATGGAATTAAGCAGGAGAGGCAGATTGAGTAGATAATATGGCTTAAGTCGCACGCCTCGACTAACGAGACAGAAATAATCCCTTCGAGTTTTTCTCGAGTGGTGGAAAGTGCGGTAGATCGGCCGAGCATGAAATGACTTTTCCATGTGTTTCGTCGAGTAAAAGAACACGAGTTTCCGAAATAAAGTGTCATCAACACCATAGAAAGTATATGATGTTTATGGAGGGTGAATGAATAGTTAGCAAAATTCGATTGAAATATTTATAACTTATTAATATGTTATGAAAGGCGTTATAATTGCCTCTATATTTAATGACACTCGCTGCGCACTATAAAATGTAAGTAATCTACGCGAGTTTTTGTAGCATAGGACTCTCGTAACTAGACTTTGAAATTATCAAATAAAAAATAATTGGCATAGTTTTAGAATAAATTGGCCTAGTTTAACAATATAATTATTTATAAATTTAATGGGTTACCTCTCGAAATCTGTGAGGCGCGACGAGTCTCTGAAGCCTTTGGCGAACGGGTTGCTGTCGATTTTCAGCTTAGTGATCTGCGGGCCAAGAGAGGAGGGATTGAGCGTAAATATTATCATATGTTCGTGATAAAATACCACTAAATGTAGATAAGGAGGAACATCTGAAGACGTAGTCTACTTATGTGAAGAAATCTTGTGGGAAAAATTAGTCACAGCATTAATCAAAGCGGTAATGAATTTTTATAAAATTCTAATTCATCAGTATAATTGTTTAAATTTAATTCTAATTATTAATTTAAAAGATAAATAATTTTGATCTATAGCTCGATAGCTTTTGACGCTTTTTAGCTAAGATTTGACTGGAATTCTTCGCTGTTTCACTGCCAAGCCTCAACAAGGCATATAAAAGCAGAGATAAACCTGCTCGAAAATACACTTGCAATTCCCTTAACTAGACGAAACTTGACAAAAAACTTTGCTCTTCCATCATGACGCTGCGAAGAAAAATTCAAGGAGTACCCAAAAACAATAAATCAGGCCGTGGGTGCTAATCAAGGTGTGTAATAAAAGGGCCGCGGTTCGATACAAATCGTAATTATTGTGTGAAATAAGAGAACAAAAGGTGCTATTATCAAACAATCGAGTAGAGGGTGTTAAAATTACTTCTAAGATCGCGCTATTGAGTGCTTCGCCCCTTGTAACTTACGACACACATCGAAAATTACTGGTAATGAGAACCACCTCGGAGCGATGCATGTCTGTACACCGAGAGTGCGAGCATCGATGTATGTATAGTGGTGCCCGCGGCTTAACATCTACAGCCATCACTGGGTGATGAAAATTTATATCTACAGCCATCACTGGGTGATGAAAATCTATATCTACAGCCAACTGGTGATGAACCTTTATATCTACAGCCTACTGGTTGATGAAGCTTGATATCTATAGAGCTTACTGGTTGGTGAAGATTTAAGTCTACAGCCTACTGTGTGATGATGATCAATCAGTTGGCTTCTTATCTACAGCCTATTAACTGGGTGATGAAGCTTAGTCAGTTGGCTCGTAAGACCTGTATGATAAGTGCAGTGAGTATTGCTCCTCGTCAATAGTTCTTTCTTCAAATAATAACATTTACCATCTAGACTCAATTTGTCTCCTGGATATCATGCTCACTGTAATCTGCAGCCTGTCAGGTACACTGGTTGAGAGGTTAGCCACCAGTATGTGAAGTAGATAGCCCAGATGCATAGTTGCATAGCTTACTAATTTTGATATTAATTCAACTTTTATTTGATATAATTTCTTCAAGTGATGCATGATCACTGACTCTATTTCGTAATCCTTCATTGTAACTGCGCGATTTACTGCTATATAGATGATACGATAATTTATATTGAGAGACAGCAATTTATCAATTGTATTTTAAACTTAATCGAAAAGAATCTATATCTAAATAAATTCTCAATATTTTTTCAAGAGGTAATAACTTACGAGCTGGTTCTGGTAGGCGGTGACGGCTGTGAATACGGTTTGAGGGTAAATGTAGGTCCTGTGGTCCTCACAGTCCAGGTCCGTTATGGGGACCGACTGCCCCTCCTTTAGCCGCACCAGATGGATGCGTGGCTGGTAGCGGTGCATCGAGTTCAGGACTATCTGCTGAACAGGGAAGGCAAGACCGCAGTTAGTGATCTCCAGGACTATCTGGTGAATAAGGAAGGCAAGACCGCAGTTAGTGATCTCCAGGACTATCTGGTGAACAGGGAAGGCAAGACCGCTGTAGATTGGGATGGGAACCAAAAATATCTGAATAGTTGACAATATGGAAGGTGTTAGCGAGGCGGCAAAAGATTGGTAATTGAGTAAGGATATGCCCGTTGCTTGTAAGGTGATTGAGGAATTCCTGACTGAATAATGAATGAATGTCCGTGTTCAGTTAAGCTGTTACTAAATTAACCCTCCTTAAGTTAGGGTCTCATTAATTGTCAATTTATTCGGATCAAGGATGTCATGGCAGCTTTGTCGATCCAAATAATCCACCATTGTAATTTGTCGACGTCACATTAACATCATTCAATTACAATTAAATTACAAAAAAAATTCTATTTACATGATGATTTCATTCATCATTGAGTTATTAAAATGTTAACAGAAATATACTACTTCTCTATTTATATGGATCACAAGTGTTAGTCTCCAACAGAGAAGGTGCTCAAGGAACCACTTGTCCTCCTCCGCTCGCCGGCTGCTCTATAATCATTCACTGGGCTCGTTAGTTCCTCGCTCCTAATCAGAGACCTAGGGAGAGAGACGCGATTCTGTTCTCTGTACGATAATGCTGTACAGAGAACGGGAACACCATGCTGTCGTATCCGTGTTTTGGATGATTTCCATGCTGCAAACCATTTATGTCAGTTGAACGTTTGAATGAATTTGTCCCCCGGGAGACTTCTGTCGTGTTTGTGTTTCGGATTATCTCGATTCTATTTCTAGTGATTATTTCGAAATAATTTAGGCCAGTAACGGTATAAAATTATTTTTTTTTAATATTCTTTGTTCGGTGAGCAGAAATGGCGGAAAAATATTCAAAAATCTGTAATAATGATCTTATGAAAAATACTTCGTAATTCACACCATTGCCAACAGTGTTGGAGCACACCTACTAAAGGTTATTCAAATTTAGTTTTTCAATTCGACAGGTAATTTTCCCTAATATACAAACAATAGAATACGACACACAGCGACCCGTCTCTAGAGAAAATTTGAACTCATCACTACAAATAGTGATTCTTTACTGCGTATGTTCGCTGACTTTATAATGCAAGCACAATCTTGATTAGGATTTAAATTTAAAGTTTAAATAAACCACGGATAAGTCAGCCAAGCCCAGCCAGTCTATTCAAAGCTGTAGGCTTTCCTGGCAAGGCTCATGCTCAGTCTCTCACGACCGCACTTGAGGGTGTCACGTTACGCACTTGAACGCGTCTCACTCTAATGTTAGTGAGAACTTACTCATGACCTATCGCTACCATGACTGAGGAATTCACTGCCGTAGTTATAAATTCACTGCCACAGTTACTCATAACCTATCGTAGCTATGACTCATATTTAGATTCATAGCAACTAGATGACAGTGAAAATATACTCGTGCATCTTCGCTATCATGCAAGGAACTATAATGGTATGTCATGCATGAAAGGTTATTTTTTTTATTCATCAGAGGGCCTAAAGTACTGTAGAAGTTTATTCATCAGAGGGCCAACACCTAAAGTCGTATGGCGTATGTTGGAGGAAGAAGGAATAGATTGGCATCGTCAAATTGAAAACGAATCGCGTAATAAAGACTAGTAATTGTGCTATATCATTATTAATTACTGTGAAGCCTAATTCTCACAGACGAAGAACAATTTGAATTTATTAGTCAAATACATTTTATTTCATCATAGAATTGATTAATGATTCTTCAACTTCATGCAATATACACGAGTATTTTAAAATTAGAAATTTCCTATCTTCATTAAGTACTTAACTACGCAGCCATATGCAAAATTGTAAGTCATAATCATGAAAAAAGAGGAAAATTTCAGATATTCGCATGACTGAACGTGCAACATGCTGAGGTTTCCTTGGACATCATGCTTATTTCTGGGAGCCAAGTGCCGGTATTCGGTCGCGGCATGGAAGTGGTCACCCGAGACGGCTATTGACAATCGTCTGTAACTCGGTCACTTATTTGACCTTAATTTTCCGGTGGCGAGGAACAGCGGCGCTTTTATGTGTGTTGAGGGGAGGGCCCTTGTCTCGCCTTACAGTCCGGACACACACGCCGTGCAGGGTCTCGCTAAATATAGAGCCAAACATACCAGCTAGATATTTTCGTGATGAAAACCTGAATGAAACACCGTGACGTTTTCGCATTTTTGTAAAATATCACAAACATTTGAGGTCAATAGCAGCAATAATGCTCACTCGGATATGAATTAAAAAAATCTTTTTGGGCAAATCTATGTAGTAACATAGGAGTAGGTGTGGTTGGGGAGATATTTGTTATTTATATGTTATTGATCAGTTTGCGCAAAAACTTCTCGAGAATCTTTCTATTAGCAATGCAACTAACCAAAAAAATATTCGCTTCCGATTGCCTGACTTTTGAACGAGAAATAGATTTTCCAAGTTAGAATTTCTATCTTGAACGTCGCACGTCAGTGGCTGATCAAGGAAGCTCGTTTGCACTTCAGTGACAGACGCACAGACAGACGAGTGACGACTGCCTTCCGAAACCACACAACGAGAGAAAAAATTTAACCGCTAAATTATTACACAGAAGCACATGTCCGCTCTACTAAATAGTACTTACAATTATGCATATGGCTGCGTAGTTGCGCACTTAATGATGAAAGGAAATTTCTAATGATAAAATACTCGTGTATATTGCATGCAATAGAAGAATCATTAATCATTATATTTTTGCCTTTTTGGGTATTGCATACAACGACGTCCAGGAATTAATTAATTTTGCCTTCTGAGAGCTATGGGATTGTTGTGTGGCAAGGTTCAAATCATTGAGCAATACCTGATGACAAAATATTTCATAATGTAATATTGTTTCTTCACATATTCCAAATATTTCCAAGTATCTTTAGTATCATCATAAGAAACTAACTTAGCTTCTTTCCTATTAAAGCCCAAGTTTAAGCTGGAGGTTAACATGTGTTATTCGCTCCTTCACCTTTTGCGAGTTTGAACTAAACATCAATCATAAGTTCAACGTAGATTCCGTACTTAGACGGAAAGTTCCACATGATAGTAAACTTGGTGCACATCTCGCTAAACTTTTGAAGAGTTTGACCATGCAGAAATCCCAAAGTTCAAGTCTTTATTTTTGGGATTCAATTTAATTCCAAAATTTATACTTAAATGATAGTGTTCCACCCCTGAACTTCAATTAACTTGCCTGTTCGCACCCATTTCACCTATGGCCTGTCAAATTGCCTGTCAAAAATCTATAATTTTTCAAATAATGTACCTAAAGCTGAACTTGCCTGTCCGTCTATGTTCACACATGGCTTCACACAAGATCTGCCAAATCGCCTGTCCAAAATCGATTGTTTTACAAATAATGTTGTACCTAAAGCTAAACTTGCCTGTCCGCCCTTGTCCATCTCGTTGTTGGTGAGCTTGACCTTTTCGAAGCTGACAACTTGCTTCTTGAGCTGCTCTCCTGTAAACGGCGAGTCTGGGTGAGCATACAGCCGGTACGGTGGCGGGGGATCCGCTTTACCAGCCACCAACCACGACGACCGGTGGTATGCGTACCGGTACCGTTTGCTGTCAACCGGTACGATGTCCAGTAGCACCGCGTACCGTTCTTCCGACCGCAGGCCCGTGAACGAAGCGCGCACCGTAGGAAACATGCGTCTGGGGACGAAACAGGAATCATTGTTTAGTATTCAGCATTCACGATTATTTGGCAAGAGTGCCGAAGCAACACGAATTTAATTTGAAAGTGGATTTATCACCCGCCTTTTGATGTAAAAATAGTCTTCATGCTGGTTCATCATTATTTCAGGATAGTTTCAAATCTTGGATACTTCCGCGATTTTGATACATTTTTATATCCATCACGTAATTCATGCGCCTTAATTAGCTTTCAAGTTGGGATAAAACATGACCGTTGACCGGACAAGTTAACCGATGAAATTGTCCTGACTAGCAAAAGATTTGTATTAAAGATTTATTAGTATTATTTTACTTTACAGTTGTAAGTAGCATAATAATTCCCGCTTATATTTATCTAAGTTTGTCTGAGCACATCAGTGTTTAATTAATATGCCAACATTTTAAATCAGATACGTTATTAACAATTTGCCTCGAAGGTTTTGCTTACAATATTCGAGTCGGTTAAGATTATTAACGGCGTTGAGCTGTCATGTTTCGAGTTCACACAATCGAGGGAAAGTTTGTCAAGCGAGGACCACCCTCGGAGGTGACGCTAACAAGCCATATCTTTCCGACGTACATCCGTTGCCCTCTTCGCGTCTTTCAAGACGCGAGACGTGTATAAAAACTAGACATTTTTTACATCCCTTCATGTCCCATATAATTGTGCACCTACGTTTGATGCTCCTTTCTCTAGATATAATTTTTATACGTAGTAAAATTATTTGAGTTTTTAATTCGTTTAGTTTCGGTTCATCAGCAGGGTTAAACATTCGCGTAAACATTCACATTCGCATTCAAAAAGACGTCTAAAGAAACCGTTTATACCTTAGTTTATATACGTAATAAATGTTAGAATTTATTTTGTTAAAAAGGTCTTGGTGCTTTTTGTCGATTTTTTGTGGTATTTCTTACCGTATTTAAATCCTAAACTAATTTTTACGAAATTTGCAAATGTCATCTCTCCATCCACCTCACATCACCTCTTATACACGAACTCGTCAATATAATTGAATTAATAAACCTATTAACTTAAGGTTGAGACAAGCTTCGTTCGCGTTGCACTTTGATCTTACTTTATTTTTTTGCATGAGTTTTTGCAGCATTACTTTGAGTGGCAGTGGAGCTGTCGCAGCGCGGCTTGCAGTTGCGGCGATGACATGTGGCGTTCGTTGAGCTTACGTCGTGTGCGGCTTACGAACGCTTGGGTGCAGCGTTGAAAGTTGGACAGACTGTCGGCTGAGAAGTGTCAAGTATAGCGAAGAAGCGTCAGGTAGATCTGTATCACTTGCATGGCGTGAGCAACGGCCACATATCAGCTGCTAAATCGTGTGAATTTAGCTGCAAATCATGTATACATGCACGGGTAAATGAATTATTCAGGAGGTCCCTTTTGCTGCATGGCATGTACGCGGGTAAATGAATATCCCAACTATTTCATTTGTACTGTGCTAAATTGAGTTATGTTATGTCACTGACTTATATTTATTTTATAATTTGTAGTATTTTTTCTGGTGAGTTGAAACTCTAAGATATTGTTTCACATCTCAAAAACTGTACGCAAATATATATGTTGCCTCACTAAATCACCATACTTCGCTGGATCACACGGCCTGCAAATGCGGCATGAATCAGATGTAATTGAAATAGTTATACCTCCTTCTAATACACAGTTTGCAAATGGGTTAATGCGGAATGGATCAGTAATCGTTAAATCACGTTTTCTCAAACGCCATGAATAGGACGTTTCTGCAATCGTTATGCATGGCTGTACCACATGCACGGCCTGCAAATGATGTTGCAAGAAACTTCGCCGGCAGTAAGCGAGTTCATCACAAGAAGCAGACTGTGTGTTTAAGACCACACATCTCCTGCGTGTCCGCAACTGTCGCCAAAAAAGTCCGTGAAATTGAAAATGTTCAAGTCTAACGCCAATGCGCCATTTTACCGCATTTTTTGTGTATTAAAAAGCAGAGATCGCAGGGTCGACGCATCCTGCACTTCCTCTTTCTCGATCAAAACTGTCACGGAAAAAGTCTGGCTTTTTTCATTAATCATTTCGCGAGAATAAAATGAAATCTTGTGTGAAACTAGCATGAATCGATTTCTTCAGTGAAGCACATTTGTTTAGTCTAGCACAAGATTAAATTTCTGCCTGAAAGCTTTGTTTGGTTGCAGGCCAATGAGCTTTCAGGAAGCATGGCATGCAAACACAATTGAGCTTCCTGATTGGCTAGCGATAACCTTGCAGCAAAGCTCTCAACCGTAAATAGAACGCTCTAGAATACGAGAAAAACATCCTTCAACGAAAATTTTGACATTAATTGTTATGATTCACTGTCATGTTTTGTTAAAAGCTGCTAATTTTTCATTCTTTAGAGAGTATGAAAATAATACATTTGAATTCGTCAAAAATTTTGCTACATCAGTATTGCTTGATTTATAACACTTGCGAAAAAAGCGGAAAAATAACACAAAATGGTGGTTCATTTCTTAAAATTTTAATCTTCCATCAAATGTAATTATTTTAATTTATCCTTTAAATTTGTCCAATGATAATAAAATACAGAAGTATAAGCAATAAAAAACAAAATAACATGGAATTTGTCCCTGGAATTTTCAGAATCATTACGGTTCGAGTTGCGCGCTTTAATCTCGAAAACTAACATCACCGCCATGCATTTCAGACGTAACAAATGGCTGATTGCAAACGCACGCAGCACTGCTCACTCACAGAGGCTTTCTTTCCAATTTCTCGAATTAACAAGCGTTTCGAATGTAATTCTCCAGAACTAACAAGGTTTTTTATTTTCATTGAGCGCAGCCGGGAAGTGCGAAGCGGTGTCTGTGAAGCCACTGCCTGCGGTGACGCTCCAGTTTTACTCAGTTGGTTTTGGGCAATTTTTGTCCCACGATTTTTTGGCGCTTGCTGCAACCGATCGGCTCTCGATCGTGAAATTAGCGACCGCGGTCTCGATGATTGAAATGTTACTACAACTCCTAGAAATAACGTGAAGGAAACTTGAATGAAATTCAATTTGAAATATTAACACGATCATCGGTTTTGCACCATAGAGCATTTGTAGACCACCTAAAGTCTGTACGGTTACTATTCATGCTGTGAACAGTATTAATTATAGTCTTATAGAAGGTTTTGGTAATTTTAAAATAGGCTGCAGGACAGATAAAATGATTTCTCAAAAAAAGAACAGTAACAAGGAAGAAGATTAAACTCGAATTTTGAATCGACTATGAAGAAACAATGGATTTGGAATTCGTTGACTGGTAAAAGTAACGCTTTCCGTCGTGAAATAGAATTGCTAAAATGCTAAGGAAGTCTAGTCACATTTTGATCTTACAGTTCACATAGACGTGAATAAAAACAAAAGTTGTATGAATAAATGACGATTGATTCATACAGAACAAAATTCATATTATTTTAGAAAAGCCAATTTTCAGCATGCATTCATGCAGTTGCAAAGCTCCAACGCGGCGGAAATTGCGAGTGGACGCTCGTGATTTTGTGCAACAATGAAGAACATAAAAGATATCGGGAGATTAATTTAAAGCGCCGCACAGTTACTGAAATAGCGATTCCTGTGGAGGTCAAAGCAAAGGTTCAAGGAGCGCCAAGCTTCTTCGTACGTCATGGAGAGTGAGTCACGGATGAATGTTATGCCGTGAATGATGAATGGCTTTACTCGTTTGTTTGGAAATGGCGTGAACTTCTGTGAGCGATGCGTGACTCAAAAGCCTGAACCCGGAGCTTCCGCCAAGCTACTTATTCACACGCATAATCCTGAGCTGCTCCAGAAGATGAACTCAGACTCACCTCCTGCGAAATGTAACGTGAACAATATTTAGGATTTTAGTTAGCAATTCTCGGTTCAACTTTTCTATTTCGTTAAAATATAAATATAGCAGGTTAAACAGGAATATAAAATTAAATTGGTAATAATTATCGCAACGGTCTGGTGTTGGTAGTCTGAACAATATTTCTCTTCAAGAAGTTTATTAAAGTCTCTTTAATCAGCCGTATTTAGGATATTATTCCTGCTTACTTATCACTCAGGCTTATGTTTGTACAATTGTTAAAGATTTGTCTTCACCCATCATCGTTCATGTCACCTTAATCTCGAGCCTACAAGCTTGATATTTTGCCTCACAATATTTGCATATGCTGATTTTTATCAGTGCCTCAAATCCCTATCAACCGCCCCTTCCCAGGCTCAACATCCTCAGTCCTGTCAAGCATTCAGCTGGTCCCCGCGCCCGGCTGCGGACCACACAGTTCGCTCGTAGCGCAGTTAGTTTAGGCGTAATGCGAGAACCGCTAGGGCGTCTGTAAGCCCGAGAGGCACGGGAGCGTGGCACTGCAGCTCATTAGACCCCGGCACCTGGGCTAATTCTTGCTGCCAAAACCCGACCACAACGTCCCGCCCTTTGCTTTATACAAGCTTTTGAAATATCTGAGAAGCTACCCAGCGAAAATTTACAGACGCGGCAGCTTCTGATTTGGATTACCAGAAGCTGGGGCGACTCTAAATTTTGTCAGGGTAGGACCATCCTGACTGAAGCAGACCGAATCTAAAACACTTACTGATGCAAGCCAAAGCAATCGCGAAGAACCTGTAACATGTATGCCGACGAAATAAAATGTACCACGAACTCGCTATGTATGGCGGAATAATCTTTATGTAGTTATTAAAACGTCGTAGATTCGCAGTACTCTAATTTCTAATTGAGGTCTGAAATATTCACTAGTGGCATTGAAAAAAATATAATTTCCAGACCATTTCTGCAAGCTTGATGCACATAATTACGGAATCTTCGAATAACCTCTGTAAATAAGTTATTGTCTCGTTTGTCCATGTTAGTTCAAGAGAAATTGAATACAAAAAGACATATTAGCGCCATATTTGTTTCATGGACGCAAGCGTTTAAAGGCATTTACGGCGAACCGCAAATTTCCGAGCTCATAGACCATGAATGATACTCGATTTACCGCTGGTAATTTTCGATACCGGTACTCGGTTTAACATAATTTTTTTCTGATGTTTGAATCTGCAGTGAATATCCTTTACCACCGACATTATTTTCAATCTAAATATTATGAGCATAAATATTTCAATTAACCAGTGTTGTCCTAGAGACTCCAACTTTAAAGTTCTCATGCAAGCAGAGTGTGAAATGCCACGACCCATTCGAATAAGAGACGCTGCGTTGCGGCTATATATTATAGTCGGTTAAACAAGCCCCACTCACAAACACTCTTAACACTTCTAGAGAGCCGGCGTCGTCTTTCGTCATAAGTAACGTTTGCTTCCATGCTTCGCCGACTCCATTCCTCGTAAATTTGACCAGTGTAAACACGCGCAATCCTTTGGCTGATTCTAACTGCGATCAAATTGCGTGCGTTTGTTGCGAGGTGGTATAGGGCTGCTGAACGCCGCTCTATGCCAGGCTCGAGTTTTATCTCCGCCTTGACAAGGTTGATAAAAAATGAATGCTAATTTATAAGACTCTCCTATTGAATTTTAGACATCGATACTGATGTTTAATCGACTCCAAAAAAATCAAACGATCGCAATTAGTATTTAAAGTGATTAATGCAAGTAGTTACTTTTGAACATCTAAAAAACCTGCATGTTGTTTCAACTGATTAAAATGATGCAATCAATACATGAATGTATATTATTCATTTTTAAACTGTCCAATAATTTCAAATAAATCCTTTACGCGCAAACCCTCAGTAGTTTCCGCAAATTCCTAAGCAAAAGAGTTTGTCCACCTAAACAACACACACGCTTGTCATACAGAAATTCTCTTCGTCCCTGTGCGGTTAACCCTTGTCACATCCACATTCTTTTTCATCTTGGCAAAGTTTATACTCAGTAAATGTTGCCCATAGCGTGCTTTAGAGGTGTCGAGCTGTCAAAAGATTGCGTCTCGCACAAGAGGAATGGCTCTTCAGCCTGCACATCATACTGGTGATGTGAACGCGAGGTATCTGCCATCATGGTTATTAAGTATCGCATGGCTCTGCTAGAATATCTCAGCAATTCTAAAGACTGTTGCTGCTTGATCTTTAATTAAGGAGTGAGCTCAGAAATGCGGAAGGATCTTTACGACGACCTGGGGGTTCAATAACTATAAATGCCAATGTGGTATGCTCCTGTAGTTACAATATACTGGGTGGCCCAATAATTTAGCTGTTGTGGTTATTCTCATACATGAAAATATATCGTGCAGCATACGCATTTATTACTGACCTTGAACTAAATTCACAATTGCATTATTTGCAATCTTCGTTTTCATCTATTTTGACTCAAAAAATAAATGTATATAACAAATATAGTTTAAACATATCTCAACAGTATGAGATTCTTCCATGATAGTCATTTACTTGAGATATTATCTTCTAAATTGTGATACGAAACGTTCGCATCATTGTTATTAGTATATTTACTAAAACGAAAATTATTATTGAAGTTTATATTGCAGTTAATTCATATATTGAAAATACATGCAAAATTTCAATCATCTCTGCTTATTTAATTTACAGACATAAAATTATGTTTAAATTCTGATAATAACATTTCATGAAAATTTTGCAAGTCCACGAAACATGCTATCAGTATATGCATTCGTGATACAGTTCTGGAAACTGACTCGTCAAAATTTTTCTCTAAACATACAGTAAATGAATGTAACATACTTATGATAAACGCTCTTCTTTCCTCATTTATTCGCTCGGACTCACTGGGTTTTAATGATACCGAACATTCCACAAAATCAACACTGGCACCGTCCTAAACAAACACTGTCTTGTTATTCGACACGTCGACATCGTCCCGATTCGTGTGTCAATGTTTCGAATCACTGACCATTTGACACTCCCAGAATACACCGTCTGCACCGATTGAAATCTCGCGCGAATTGAATCGGTAACCTTAAATCGGGTATGTTAGGGCGCAAATATATGATTGCTATAACTCATTCCCCTCCTCTCACTTTAGTATCAGGTACTACATATATAGAATGGAGTATGTATTGCAAGGGTATACCGGCAATGTCAATACATTTACAGTCCCATATAAATTTATGTCCAGTTACAGTGCCTCTTAATAGCAGTCATATTCCAGGATCGAAATAAGAGGATTAAGTAATTTATACGAACTTAAATGCGATTAAGAGGCCTGGCGTTGGCGCAGATTTGAACGAAGACGAGGCGAATTCCTGCAGTGACATCTGAAACCGACACGCGTGTTCTCACTGCTGACCACAAGAAAGATTCCTGCCGATCACTTTCCGTGTTGCGCTTGCTTGTTAAAATGTCGCCTCTGAGAACGGTAAGGCAACTAATGACCACAATGCCGAAACTAGGTCTTATCTTGTGGATCAGTTTAGTCAATTTAACCGCACTGGCATCGAGCTGACAGTGTGCCGTTTGTTCAGAGGGAACATTGGTGAAGATGTTCCCCCGTAATGGATTACATTGTCAATAATGTACGTTGTAGCTGTAAAGAAGCCTCACTAACGTTCAACAATTTTAGCTACAAATTGAGGTAGAATCTACTACTACAACAATTCTGAAAAGCTAATATTTAAGAGCCATCAGTCTAAACGTGTTAGCCCCTGGGTGTGCCAATATTAATTGTGTACTCAATCGCAGTGTCAAAATTATTGACTCACTCGATTATAAATATCTATGAATAGCAAATTATTAATATATATTCTGTGTGTAAGTCTAGTTTATATAAGTAATGGCAAAAGAACTGATCATAATTGGGAATAATCTTCCAACGCATGCCAGGAATTTATTCTTCATAATTAACTTCTCAAACTTCCTCTATTCCATCGTTGGCATCTCATTACGTCTCACACCGCCTTTCCTATATCGCTATTTCACCACACTTCGCTTCTCTTTCTTTCCCCAATTCACCCTTCTCTTCCCGTACCTGCCCTAGCACCTTCTTGCCTCCCCCCTTGTACCTGCTCCTCCCTGTCTTCCCTCTAATGTGACACTTATTCCCCGCAATAAAGTTGGGGCGCACGAGGGTTCGTTCGGCCACCCAGAAGACGCAGTAAATTACAGCGCTGATGAGGCGACCAGGTCGACACTTCAGGCGTCGCTCTGCGCCTGAACTCCGTCTGCCCGCACGCTCATTTCTCTCTATATATTTTAGTGCAACATCAACGAATGATGTAATGGTGATGCAGTGGCGGTAGTCATGCACTGCGTTTTAAAAATCTCTCAAAAGAGAGATTAAAAAAAAATCTCTCAAAAATCGTGCAAATGTTCGTTAGGTTTTGGCCATTGCCGATGGACGAAATTTCTAATGATCGATCCGGAATTACGACCGACGAAAATATGACCAAGCGCGATTTATATGGCAGCGCTGGGAAAATAGAAGCTATTTATCGAACGTAAACCGAACTTAAATTAGGTAATCCTCGTGTTTACTTCACTTCCGCTACCATTCTAAATTACCTAAACCTTTCGGCTATCCAGTTGCGTATTGAAGATTTGTAAAATTTAGCCAAAGCCACACTATATATATGACTCTTTTTTAGCCTTCACATTTTTGCGAAATCGCGGCGCATGAACAGACGTTTCAACCATGTTCGCGTTTCAGCCATTTTCGCGTTTCAGCCATGTTCGCGTTTTAGCAATGTTCGCGTTTCAGCCATGTTCGCGTTTCAGCAATGTTCGCGTTTCAGCAATGTTCGCGTTTCAGCAATGTTCGCGTTTCAGCCATGTTCGCGTTTCAGCCATGTTCGCGTTTCAGCCATGTTCGCGTTTCAGCAATGTTCGCGTTTCAGCAATGTTCGCGTTTCAGCCATGTTCGCGTTTTAGCCATGTTCGCGTTTCAGCAATGTTCGCGTTTCAGCAATGTTCGCGTTTCAGCAATGTTCGCGTTGCAGCCATGTTCGCGTTTCAGCCATGTTCGCGTTTCAGCCATGTTAGCGTTCAAGTAATCAGGTTAGGAACGCCCAACATGAGTCGTCAGAAGAGTTCGGTGACGTGCTCGGACGGTATATGTGTTGCGATGACGTGCGGACAGGAAGCGGTCGTGGGAAACCACATCAATCCGTCCAACGCGTCGATCCTGATCGTCGTCATGCGGCTACTCAAATGCATTCTTGACTTACGACGCAACTAATTTTTCATCGCTAACTTGATCCTCTAAAGAAATCGATTTGTTTTAGTCGAAGTTCACTGGTATTTTCCGGAATACTTTTTCATTGATGAAACTATTCTCATAACATGAGGTTACATTCCAAGCAACATAAGAACTTTTGAAATTAACTAATCGTGTCGGAAGTTCATTGTAGTTCTCTTATTTTGTTCGATTTTATTTCCCTTCAGCAACATCAATTACCACCATCTCGTGAGCGGCGGCCCATCAGAGCGTCGTCTCCCAGCTCGGAATTAGCTCTTGCCGCTTCTATACAGCCGCGGCACCTCTGCGAGTGACAGTTCTTTATTTGTTATTAAAGTGCCATGAGTGAGCAAAAAACACGTAACGCGTCTCATTAGCAGGGGTATAAACTTGTTGCGGGAACTGCCACGATCGTTTTCGCTCACCAACTGAAAGCTATACGAGCAAACTAAAGACAAGCATTGGACCAACATGTGGCCATGGATACACGAGTTTCTTCGATTGGCGGAGTTTGTGGATTATTTTATCGAGTTTCGAAACAAGCGACAACTTTTAAAACTATTTAGATATTTAATTTCATATATTTCATATTTCATATATTTCAAATAATTTTAATTTCATAGTAAAACGGACAAAATCTCCCGCAAATAAATACTCTCCCGTTTACAAATAATCACTAGTAAAGTTTAAGAAGCATCTGAATGGCAAGAAAAGTACAAAAAAGCAGATGTACAAAAAAAGTACAAATAAAGATTTAACAAATATAAAAAATAAAATGACAGTAAGAAAGCTCACATGCTTGAAGGCTGAAGAGGGTCTGAAAAAGCGAGCTGAAGGCGGTCGTTACCGCAAGTTCGTCGACACCTTCGAACGCGTTGAGCTGCCAACGAAGCAGTTGAGGGCGTCCGACGAGGGAGCCCCAAGTGGCAAACAAGTCTTACTGAAACGCGCGTGCGACCTCCCGGAAAACAAGTAAAGCCGAGTAATAATGACCAAAAAAATCTTCTGTAATTATTGCACCTGATAATGTGACACTAAGCTCACACGACGCCTTAGAAGTTCACGCCTATATATATAGAAGCTTTTTGATGCTGCTACCGCACCACCTGATAAATACGAGTGTTACTTTACTCTAATATGATTACTCATATTTTTGCACTCATGACTCGTATAGGTAGAATATGATGTTTGTATAATTTATAGGGAAGAACGGTTTGACTTGATAAACCGGATATTTGCTAGTAATTTGCTTTGACCGAAGTTTATCTTACTACGAAAAATGAATACTTATATACCGACCCTATACTTCACATTGTAATATATCTACTTTTTCCGATGTCTTCGTGTTTTTTGAGTTATAAACCTGACTCAAAATATATGTTGCAGGAGGATAGTTCAACGCTAATTTCCGAGTTCCACTTAATTTACACAAAATTGACAGTCAGTCTCTAATGCCAATTCCAACAAAATCTGCTGAAAATGTCAGCCTGTAAAATGTCAACAAAACCTGCTGAAAATATCAGTATCGTATAGTACTGGCATTAGGTATATAGTGCTACTTTATTGGAGGAATATCGTTTGCTCGCAATCGAACAGTTAAAGTAACCTCTGGTTGCCGATTTATTTCCTGACAGCCGTAGTGACAGTTTGTGACAAGTCACGCACACTTCATGAATATAGTCACGCAAATCACCATCCCGACCCCGTAGCTCTAAACGACTTGTTTGGCTATTCCGCCTAAGCGATCGCCCATTAAAAATAACGTTGATCGAGTATTAAAAAATTTAAGGGAACACTGTAAACAAAATGCATTCTTCATTTCCTTTATGCCCGATTAATCGTAAAGCTTCTCTGCAATAAATTCTTTAAATATAAGTAATAATGATATAAGCTGAGCAATTTTTGTCGAACATGTTTCAAATTTTAGGTGTAGCATGACGTTTGATTCCCAAGTAAAAATTGTATTTAAAATGTACAGTATTTGTACAATGATGAAGCTACAGATAAAATATCAGAAATAAACGATGATAATAATATAGAAAACAATGCTCATTTAGTTACATTAATTTTCATTTTATTTCAATGAGTTACATTCATTTTAGTTATTGGACTTCCAAGAATTTTTTTTTGCGTAAAAGGGTAATCAAAGAATTAATTTTTGTCATTCAAACATGAAACTTGTATCTAAGATCTATAGTTGAGCATTTTGCGCCAGACTTTTTACGACACTGAAAATTTTCTTCAAATACATAGGTTATTCGACTTTTAGTTCCAATTAAGTTGTAATAAATTTTTGATCGGTATACTTTCATCGCGAATACCGTCATCAATATTGTCGCCTGATTCGGGCGCAACTCGCTTTTCTCTGCAATTTCCTAGCATCTGCACACTTGTGTATACAAATTATTTTGCATTAGATTGGTTATCTATATCCGTTAGATTTGATTTTGCTGTGAAAATCGGAAACGATCTCGTGCATTGAAAGAAATTCTTTTATTGCCAAGACTGTGGCGCCACGTTAATCCAGTGGACACAAATACAGTCAGCCTCTCCCGCTCGGTTTAGTTCACTCATATATTGAGCTCGTGAATGTGATCGACATAACGAGTGGCAGAAAATCTCACGGAGCGTCACGCAAATCATCGTGCGTGTTTTGAGTGTTTTTACACGCACAGCTTCCGTCTGTCGGACGTTGCGTGCCGGGTCTCTGTCAGTCGTCGTCAATAAGACGGAGCGAAGACAGGCAGCAATAACACCTCTGCATCGCCCGTCTGTCATTACGTGCCCAATTACGCGCCATATTCCCTCAATTACTTGAAGATAATTGCGCCTATCTACGAGAATAATTGAAAAGAACTTGTGCTCTGCCGCACTTCACACTAACCGCCGAATGAAACGAAAAGTATGATTATCACTGGCCGTCTATTGCCCGTCAATCATTTTTACAAATAAAAAAGCAAATTTGTTTGCTCACAATTTTAATGATCAGAATTAGTTGTGCTTATGATTTTATGTTTCGCCAATCTGGGTATTTTTCTCCTACGGTATGACTATGTTTCCAGTTTTGTTAGCCCAGCACAAGCTCCGGTCGCTGAAAAAACTAATTTCTCAAAATTCTCAACGTTTTGAATCTCTCATAATGAATCTCGCATCTAAAAAATCCTCTATGTATTCGTACTTGATTATTTGCACAAAGAGCATTCCGGATATTTTATTTACTGAGACTGCAAACAAGCAAATGGTAGAAGAAAATTACACATTTACCCTGTAGGTCACATCATCAGATCCTAAATTTAGTTATTAATTAATTTCAATTTTAAAGCGGAAGGCACAACATCATGACTGTAATTTATGTATCCATTAGAATTAATTATCTGATGTCAAATCCTGACCAGTGCTGCTTAAGCAAAAATCTAACTGTTTCAGGCCTTATGATGCGTTATTTATAACGTATAATCTAAATTTCCATCTATGCTCATCCAAAGATTAGTGTCATGTACGCTCATTGGTACGCAAATGAATCAAATAAATGATATTAGTGTATAGAACTTGAATTCGCTGTGACTGGACAAAGTGGATTGAGTGTAGGAGAGGTAAAAGCCATCATCAGCAAGACTCTTGCAATATCATCACACCTTCCTCACCCTCATTATATCCAACATGGCCTCCCTAGTCACGCACATGCTTCATTTTTCAGCACCGTGCATTTATCAGCGTATTGTGGCATCACAAAAGTCTACGGACCCCTGACGCAACATGTCACGACAGCCATGCTACGAGTCACGTCACGGGTCTTAAGAAATATGACGCTATAAATTCCGTAATTATTGCACCTGATAATGTGACACTAAGCTCACACGATGCCTTGGAAATTCACGATTAGCAGTCTTGCCTTGAGGCAGAATTGTGAGGAAATAATTGTTATTCAGGATATCGCGTTCAGGTGTTAACAAGCTTTAATTGAAATTATTACAACGTTGTCTCTATTAATTCATAACGATGTTTAAAAAATTGACGATATTGGATAATTCATGTATCATAAATTTAAATGGCATCAAATTTTTAATTGTACTCTGCTTCTGACTCCATCAAGAATATTGTGTTAAGTCATTAGCAAATATCTTGATTTATATTCATATGTTTCCAATTTTCCGGTTGTGTGGTTGGACAAATTTATGAGTATATAGTCGTAGAAACAGAGCTTCCGTGGGCTAGCGTGTTCGAATCATAATTTTCCTGTCTACGAAAAGATGTAGACGCAGAAATAATAACGCACGCACGAACACCACTTTTGATGTTGACACGACAGAAACTCTGAAATGATAACGCACGGACATCACTTGCAATGTTGTCACGCAATTAACTTCAAAATAATAACTCATGAACATCACTTTCGATGTAGGCAGGATTGCCCTCGTGTTCAAAGCCGCAATGATCAACGTACTAAATTCACGTCACGTCCGTCAAAGAGGGAAATTGTCTGAATATCGGAGAAAGAAGTTTCCATATGTGTCCAATGAGCAAAAAAACGAGTAAACTTAACTGTGCACGATGCTCCATTGTACGAAACTTTCAGCTTCGTGATGATTATCTGGGCACATTTATTCATTTTAAAAGTATTATGTTGATATACTTGGTTTATTAATCTTATAACAATTAATCCCTGCCCTTAATTAGAATTTCCGAACAGATTCTCATGATGATCTTTAATGTTCAAGTCAACGACCAACTCTACGTTGGTTTAATTTAGAGTCGCGCTCCAAGGTTTGCGTGAGATTTTCCATACTGATCAATATTATTACATGTAGCAAGCGCATCGATCATTTTCAAATAATTTTGTTTGATAATAAAATATTCTTCTATTCGCGTGGTCGCTACTCCCCATATAATCCATACTATTCAGTTAACACACAAGATGTCGCATAATCCGATAACTCTAATTGTTCTACACGAGTCGTTCGCGTGTGTACACCGCTCTTTCTTTCCATTCTTTCTGCATCCCGTCATATACCCATGGCGTGATCCTTGAAACGACGAAGAGTTTTTCGGAACGCACGTTTTGAGCTCCTCAAGAATTCTATCGTCGCTCTCTATCATTACCGTCAAGCCACGGACGATAAGACTAAACGATGCTTTTTTGCAGCACTTGATGAATAAATGAATAATCGTCGCGACCACCCAGGCTACGAAGCTCTATATATATTTACGAGCATGCAGAGAAATCATTGCTGGCGAGCGGACGCGCGCTCTGAAGAATGATGCTGCGCGCAACTTTATGCCTTGTCCCAGGAAGAAAAAGATCGAAAAATTACGTTTCGAATGGACGTTTTTTGAGTCAATGGAAATTTTTGTCTTTTGTATTTTACTATTAATTAATTGAGGGTAAATCGAGTTGTATGACTGCGATTTTTGAATATCAAGGACTCATGAACTATTTTACGTTGGAAGCTTGAGAACAAAAAGTTTCGACCTTCATATTTGAATCGAAGCATGTTGGGTTAAAAAGTTCATAAATACGTTAATTTTTTTCTTAGATTACTATACGGCCTTCGTGACTTTCAGGTTTCATTAAATTCGCAGTTGGTGAGAACGAATTTTTATCCAGCAACGACAGGCATGGTGAAGTTATAAGCAGGATAAGTAGGCTCCAGAATTGTCTTTATTTGAGCATACGACGTTTTAATTAATCAAGTCGTGAATAAATTATGCATAATAATTGAACAATGGATTAATAAATTTGTTAAAATGGGCTGGTTTTATTGCATATTAAGAGCAGGTATAAAGCCGTACTCTCTGCCGCTATAACGTGTCGCAAGACATAACACTTATCGTCAGCATTAACTCGATCTCGGTCATGCAAACTGTTCACGTCCGGTCGTCTACAAGCCTGCGGGCGTAATAAATATATTTGGGGCATCCATTAATTTTCGGTATTCTGCACAGTAAATGAGATCAATTTTTCGACAAATTATTTCGTTTGAATCTTCATTTCGGCATAAGCCAATAAAACGTTAATTAGATCAAACACTCTAACAAACAAGCCTTAGATTATTTATTATTTTGTCGGAATTTTCCGAAATTTACAGGGAAAATTAGTGCACCATTTGATAAAGATCGAGCAAAGTCAAGAAATAAATTATCGAATGTTTTATAATTCAGATAAAAGTACAAGTTCCACAATGATCTTCAACTCCTGCCCACTAAAAGGATTTAGTGGACAGGCGACAGATTTAAGTGTGGACAGATTTAAATCACAGATACATGGGTTATTGAAAGACAGCAATAAAATAACAGTAAGTAGATTAAATTTCAAATAGCCATATCAGTCAGAGCAATCATTTCATAATTGCGCAGAAGGAAAAAAAATTCTCAGGCCAGGCACGGAAACCACCAAGTCTTCCATCTGCGCGGAGCGATCGTGTCGGCATGTGAGCTTCACAAAGGTGTTAGAAGAAGCGTCTAACCACCACTAAAGTCGATGGAAACACTGCCTACACGTCACAAAAGGTGTTAGAAACACAACAGCAGATGCCGGTCTAATTGATAATCTGACCATGCGGTCTATAATTTAGTCAGAACCTGTTTGCAGCGCCCTGATGGATCGAGCGTAGACCTGCGAGCGCGCTCGCGGCCACCGCCGCTGCAACGTTTCGGTCTGCGCTCACCTCGAGTTCGATTTGCTAAAATATATCATCTAATTTATTTTTAATATTATTTATCACCTTGTTTATTTATGAATTTTTTTACACCTTATTCTCTATCTATTTAATTAATTGATGCATTAATTTGGTGCGTATTGATTCAATTATTCATATATTTTATAAGACTTGGATGCAATAGAACACAGATTTAAGTGAAGGAGCCAAACGACAATGAACTTGGATGATCAGTACGATTTTCTTGGATTAAAAACAAAAAAGTAAATTTGTAAATTGAAATAACGATAAGTAAGATAAGTGAAAAAAAGTAAATTGAAATAACGATAAGTAATGCGCGTATTGGCCACCAAATCGAAATAGAATTAATCGAAATTATTTCAATGAATTCGAATACGATTGAATTATAAAAATCACACTATAAACTAGCCTCATCATTTATAGAGAAACGATGGGCTTAAATAATCAAGACACCGACGTTTATTCTACCAATTAATTTATGTCCATGATATTCGTAAAAATCATTTATGATCAACAAGATGTTTGGGCTGATTCTCGGACGAGCGTTATTGAGAACCACTAAATCAATGTTTTTCATGAACCTTATTACAGTCTGACTCATAATAATTCATTCGCGATCTCATAGGCAACAAACCTAATCATTATTCAATTCGCAACATAATTAGTAGCGTTGGGATCGTGGTAGGGCTGAAGCCACTGATGTGATCTCTCTCCATCTAATTACCCTTTTAATTTTACCCTTCTCTCTCTCTCTAATTACCCTTTTAATTTGATCAATTTCGGCCATCACCCCGTATCTTGTCAGAGGTTATTTATCTGTCGACCGAACGCGCCACTTCCTCTCACAGCTCACGAGCTCATTACCATCGTGACAGTCGTGTGAGGGTGAGACACCCTCGTGTGAGGCTGGGGGGCGGGGTGAGGGGTGAGACACCCTCGTGTGAGGCTGGGGATAAGCTTCCCTCGTGTGAGGCTGGGGGACGGGGTGAGGGCTAAGCTTCCCTCGTGTGAGGCTGGGGGACGGGGTGAGGGTGGCCCTCTTCCGAGTGAGGGGTCTAGGGGACGGGGTGGGTGTTGGTTTTGAGGTAGTCCCTACTACTGAAGGTGTGATTGTGTGGGAATTAGTTCAGAGTTGCGGGATGTGAGTAAGAGCAAAATACCGAAAACTCGAATTTTGCACTGCACGTAAAGTTGTCATGTTTATCATGCTCATATTTTGCTGCAATGTTTTTTCGGCAGTGAGAAGTCTCCCAGATTACGAAAAAGCATCAGTTGAAGGCATGCTCTGATGACATAGATTACAAATAAATTTGTATGAGATGGAAGAAAATCAAATTGAAATGAAACATTAAAAACAAAGTTCAAACCAGACCAAAGTAGCAGTCGTGGAAAAACTTTCACAGCTATCAGTACCGACGACAGCAAGTACGACAACAAGAAGAAGAGTGTGGCCTTAATTACAGCGAGTTGTTTTGAACGAGCTAGGCGCGTCATTCACTAAGAGTGTTCACACTTTAAGCACCTTTCCTCCACGGCCGTAATCGTCGTCCGCTGCTGCTATTATTGCGGCCACTTCATCCGGCTCTGGGTATCCAGTATCCTTGTTGAAGGTATAAACTCAAAAAATGGTTGGGCTATATTGTCCAAATAGTAACACGCTTTCTGAACGTACTCACTAAAGCCCACACAGAGGCAAGAAGCTAGTGCATTGGTATTCGGACAAAGTCTCGCTCATATCTCTCAGTGTTTCATTTCTAGCCACCTGCATTTCTTTATCTGCCTGTATACCATCTGAGTTTCGACAGAAATGCTTGCGCTGTGGATCGGTTCATTGGTACCAGGTAAAGCCTATATTATATCTATTAAAGCCTGAAAATATTCAATCGAAAATTTTTTTAGCAATTAAAAAAATTTAGGAGCCTGCTTCATGTGAAGTTCATGAATTTGTTACTACCCACTAAAACTAACTGACAACCAATTGCATATTGCAAACTGTAAATACACGATACAAGCATAGATAAAATACTTTCTAGATTTTGGATTCAGCCAAAAAAAGGATCAGCAGGTCTATGTTGGTCACAGGAGATCTCAAAGCTTCCGCTAGTCTTTCACTGCCTGAACTCGAGCTGTGGTTCAGGGTAGGGCTTTTGTTTGCTTTGTGGATGTAATTACACGTTTGTGTGGCCACTAACTGCACCTCTTATCCTTTAAGCGACGTCCGACACATCGGCAAAGTCACACCTCGATGGCCATCTTTTGTTTAGCTGTTATTCCACATCATTAGGATTCCTGAGCTTCCGATACTAAGGCAGTTAGTGGATAAGGCGATTGTGTTAACAAATCATGTTTAAGCTGTAGCGAGAGTAAACATTGTTGGTGGCCCCTCAGATATTCTTTGCTTGGAACATAGAAGGGTTTAGCTAAGTGAAGCCTCTTGCATAAGAAATTGAGGTAAACAGGCGCAGGATCTTGCTTAAGTTCAGGACTACGCAAGCCATTAATGAAGTATTGGTCAAAAATAATTTTTAACAATAATGAAGTATTGGTAAAAAATATTTTCTTGGTATCTACATGTGGCCTCCGTTATTTCTAACAATAATAAATACAATAAAATACTTGATTGATTGACACTACCACAATCACATTAAAATACTTGATTGAACTCGTATATCAAGATTATTAAATCTCATATTTTGTATTCAGACATACAGTACCCTAAATATAAAATAGGTAAAGCAATAATTGACTAAATAGTCGACAAGGACAATATTTGAAATTTCGATAAAAGATGTGAGATCCTTGGAAAAATCACAGCACTGGAATTTACACCAAGCAAATCACAAAATATCAGATTTACCTCGGCTGCTTTTAGACCATCCAATTTCCCAGTGAGATTTTCACGGTATTGTGAAGAGCTATCTGGCTGAACACGACTACTGGATGATTTTTGTTGGCTTGAATGGCGTTAAATTCTTTGTGGTGACAGCCTCAATAGGTGTTTAGAGTCTCGATCATTAGGCAGATGGTGCTTGGATTAAAGTCTTCTGTTGGAATCGTGGCCAGGGTTTGTTTGTGGTCAAACGCAGAAAATTGTGTGCGTCTGCATAGAATATAGCGTACCTGATCAAGTGGTATAGACTATTGGTATAGGTGGTATTGGTATTAGGCTATCTGTACAAAGTTCAACTACGTATATTTAGTGTAATCTGTTAATAAATCAACGTTATCATAACGTTAATTTACTTTTCAAAATCAGCATTGGAACAACGTTGAAATGTATCGTCAAGACGACGTCGCATGAATGATGTATCATTCTGGACTAGAATTCAACGTTATATCAACGTCGCAAACGTAAGTTGTTGCAACGTTGATTCAACCTGACCTTGCCTGCTGGTTAGCTCCTATAGTATTCATCTATAATAATATGCATGCGACTTTTTCTCAGCATATTAACTCTGACCTTTCCTTCCTAAGGAACATCACGAGACTTTTGTTGTGCTCATTAACTTGAGCTCATATCCGTAAAAGGCTTGCACCGTGCATTTTCCCAGCACATAATAAGCATTCATGCAACAATTTAGAAAGGTACATACAATAGATTTTCATATTTTAATAAGTTTAAATCAACTCATGACGTTAACAAAAATATGAAATAGGCGTCTTATTCACGTGAGTATTTATCCCGTGCGTTTACATATATAAGGACGAGTGAGCATCGCATGAATAATTGTTTTGCTGCAAATAATCGATATGATCGACGTTCTTGTTGGTTAGAAAAATTTGTGTGTAATTATCGTGGTCGTACAGCTTAAGTTCCAATTTTAGTATTAATATTATGGTATATGTTTTGTGCATCTATAGTACAGCAAGTGTCTTAATAATATTATAGTGCAGTCTACCATGCTAATAATACCATGAAAGTTTCCAATAAATAATCAACTCGGCATTTGTACACGGTGAACTATCTTCAATTACTCGTGTACAATCAATCTAAAATTTTACAGACATCAAACTCGCTAAGAATTCTCGATATCGAACTAATTTCTAGCCATGTTATTATTGACATTCTGATCTGAAATATTAATATTTCAGATCAGAATTGGAGCCTTGTAAGTGTCCAAATCTCTTCAGCACCTCGCGCATGCGATCGTGCTGAGTGTGTTACGGCATTTCACATGGAACGAATGGGTAAACTTTGTCAATTTCATCTCGAATGCCAAAGAACATGAAACTTTTGAGGAGAGCACATCACCTACGCACGAAATTTTCATTAATCCAAGCCGTGAACGCTAATCCTCTTTTTCGTCGATCACATAAGGGGTTATTAGCGATTAGGACGTAACGGGAATAATGAGAAGTTAAAAGATGTAGACAAAGTATATATTATTGACGCTTCAAAAAGATAAGAGCACAGAGCGATGTTGTTATAAACACCCACTGATGCTGGGGCGTAGAGAAACGCACTCTCCGAGTACACGCGTAAACCGCACAATTACGCCATGTAGCTTGAGGCAAATACATGTATATTGTCAGGGAAATGTGCTGTGTTGCTAGATAGGCGTTGAAAATTACTGGGATGTAAGTATTATTTTCGTGTCAAACTAAACCGACTTGGTCACAGTGGACAAATTTCTCGGAATTCCTTACCTGGTGGTCGTTTGTTCAGGATATGAAAAAGCCGACGTGTTGAAGGGGTAATTTGCATTAAATTAAATTATATTTACTGCTGCTTTGTTTAATTCGTCTTGAAATGTTACTTAGTGTGCCATTGCTGAGAAAAAAAATTAGCTATATAATATAGTTTGATAATAAATTATTTAATTATTTTTATTTGATAATAAATTATTGATAAAATCAATTAATTAATTACTTTCAGCAAATTTGTTGAAAAAAAAATAATCGTTTTGTTTATTCAACTCTCACAAAATACTCGTTAGGGTGCAAAAGTGGCTCGCACGAAAGTGGCTTTGGAGAAAATAATATAATTACTAGAACTTAATTATTTCGTGGCTTTGAATAAAATGATATAATTATTTGAAATTAATTATTTCGTCGCTCGTACGAAAGCGGCTTTGGAGAAAATAATATAATTACAAGAAATTAATTATTTCGTGGCAAGTATGAAAGTGGCTTTGAAGAAAATGATATAATTCGTTGAAAATATTTATTTCGTGGCTCGTACAAAAGTGGCTTTGAAGAAAATTATAAAAATACTTTAAATTAATTATTTCGTTGCTCCTATAAGAAAGTGGCTATATTGAGTGGCTTTCACTCAAGTTTATTGCTATCTGCATTGTTGGCAAATTTGCACCAGTAACTGTAATAACTTTTTTTATGTTACACTTTTCTATGGAAGAAAAAGTATGACGTTTTCGCCCAATAATGGGTAAATGCTGTACACATTACCACTCCCACCTGCCATCGAAATGTTAGATGTTTGCAGATATATTTCCCTTTGTAACAAAACTGCGATGGAGCTTATATAGCAGATCAACGAAGATATAAAATACTCGGATATAATATTCAAACCTAAAAATATAGTGCAGAGACAAATGTTCGTACGAATAAGCTTTTTGGTATGAGTGACATGAGGTTTAATCAAAGTACACATCCTGCCCCTACGGGACGAGCGGTCAAAACTTCTCTTCACTAAATACTCTTGGTGTTGACTGCGTTCGACGTATCTCTTATCCGTGCTAACGAAGTCCCTTCGGCCCTGCCAATATAGCTGCTCACTTAAATACCAGGTCTCAGTATCATCTATACATGGAGAAAATAGAAGAACGAGAGAAATATAGTGGGAAAAGCTTCTAAATGAGAAGTTATGATAATTTTTCAAACCTCTGCTTGTACATATTTTACAGTTCGAAGTTGATTTATTACTAGCAGGTTAGCTCGGTGTTACCCAGGATTGATAATTGTTGCTTCGATTTGATAACCCCGTCAGTCCGTGCATAGTTAATAGTTAAAAACCTCAATAACGGTAAATAAAGAAAGCCCCCAACTATTTTAATCTACATTTAGCACGACACTCTCATCTAGGATCCCTTTTGAAATATAAAGGGAACTTAAACTTCTATAAATTACACCGGCCACATTGAATAAAAAACTTCCTTTTTTAAATTTTACTCGCCTCTCAATTTTTAGCGCATTTTCTCATTTAAGGAAAAAAGGCGCTATTGTGCTCGTCATGTTCGTCCGTCTGTCTGTCCGTCCGTCCCGTGACCACGTTTTCGTCGACGAGAAAATGCGCTCTCTGTCGCTCACTGCAGTGAAATATTTAATGATTTCATCACCAATAATGATATTATATTCCCCATTCATTTTCCATCAGCATCGTGGATACGCGCTCGACGAGTCCCTACTCATTTCCAGTGACATGCTTTAATCACTCCAATCGCAATTAAAAAAAATATAACTCAGTACTCACTGCAGTGAGTAGACGGACAGACGGACATGGCGAGCACAATAGTGTATTTTTTCCATAAATGAGAAAATGCTCTAATAATAAATATTATAGATATCGATCAATTTCATTCAAGGCGATAAATTCATGCAGAAATATGACCTTGTTGCTAAGCTGCTGCAAAATGTCACAACTTGCAGTAACAACGCCTATGTCAGTCGCGGGACCAGCCCTGCTCAGTGCTCGGGCGCTGTCTTTCATGCAAGTAATTCAAGAGATCTAAGCCACTTTGGCGTGTCATGAAATTTGACACACTCGAGGCATTGCGAGACGT
The DNA here is from genome assembly GCF_000764305.2 of Hyalella azteca. Taxonomy (NCBI): domain Eukaryota; kingdom Metazoa; phylum Arthropoda; class Malacostraca; order Amphipoda; family Hyalellidae; genus Hyalella; species Hyalella azteca. Next base: position 472,590 of record NW_025936328.1, on the reverse strand, counting down.
CAGTCCGGACACTAGCTGAAGTGTGGTTATAAGCTTCATTGTTGTCTTGTCGAAGGTTTCACTTGACCGTTTTTTCAGTGCCTCCAAATGCTTTCTATCAACACGTGTCATAACCGATGATGAACGTCAGTTACACTGTCGACGATACATTTCAGCTATAAACTCTATCTTTTTGGTACATTTACATCAGTTTTCTATCGCTATTTGTTTTAGTAGACCTTGAGTCATCTTATCAAATGTTATACTTTTAAGAAGAATTCAAATGTCATTTGATTTTAAATGAATACAAGATGCCTTTTTAAAAAAATTCTTATATTGATTGTGTCAAAATATTAACATTCGTAAAGAATATTCAAGAATATAAAAAATTCTGTGCAATTTTCAAATTAGTTGTTTTTCTTAGTGCGTTGCAATTGTACCTCCACTTCGGAAACGTGCTCTTCAATCCTCCCGAATATAAATACGTATATATGAATGACTCTTCATTCAATCAACCTCTTGATTCAATTTTCTTGACAAACTCTCAGGTATTCCCCTACAAGCATGCAAGCGACAAATAACAGTGAATTTCGATTGAAATCGATTCTACAATTTGTTGACTAGAAATTGCGTCTACATTCAAGACGGATTTTTGGACACTTCTTGAAGAAAAACCCGACACTGGAAGTCCCTTGCCGAGCGTTCCTCATTGCATGTCTGGATCAGGATCTCGAACAACACGTGCGCTTCCGTGGGCGACGAATCAACCAAGAGCTTCGTGGCAATTGAATCTAAGTGGAGAAGCCTGAGTATTAGATTTCCTTGAGAAAATTTGAGAGCTAAACCGGTTTAGCCGCAGAGTTTGCTCCCAGGAAGGGTTGCAGCGAATCAACTCAGAAGGGGACGATCTCAGCAAATTCCTTATATTGGCTTCTTCATCTAACGCTTCTGCTTTCAAGGCTCGAGTGAGCGACATCTGTCAGAATGAAAATATTTTCCGATGCGCATATAGAATGGAATAGGTGTCAGCTTAAGCGGAGGCAACAATTGACTCTTCAGAACACAGATTACAAACCATTTATCTATTTAGATACAAATTATATTTTCGCATGAAGTGTAGAATATCAAAATTAGAAACCCAACTTTTGACAGGACCAAGTTGACAACTCTGCATTTGACGGCGCAGCCAAAATCCTCATTTGCAGGTCGATGCTAATTCCCAGCAATACCCAAGGGACGGGAACTGGTGCAGTGTGAGCCCGTCTGTCCAATAACATGAGTAATGCACTTGGTTAGCACGAGTTTGCAAACCGGTTTCCATTTTACTGCGATAAGAAGTAGCTTCCATAGGCGACAAATAACGCCGACTCGCATAAGGGTTGATTTCGCAGTTCTGTTGCACCTCAGGACCATTGTATCAAGCAGAAGCGGGTATTTTCAATATCAATAAAAGACTCCGTTGTATCTAAGGAACTCGTTTCACAGCTCATTAAAAGGTCATTGGAACTCCACCCTATTGCAAAATCAATGAACTATTTTCAGAATTGGGATGGCATTCACACACCTCAAACCTCGTGCGCAATTCGGCCTGAAATGACGCGACTGAGGTAAATTTTGCTCTTGATTGGCAAGATGATAGATCAAGACAGGCTGGATGGCAAACATAATTGACAAGGGGATGGAAGTCGCTGGGATTGCCCCGAAATCAGGGAAATGCGCTGGGGATCAACTATGTAATTAATGCCTCAACGATTCAGAAGCCGAGACCGACGGCGATTGTGATTTACTCGCAAACTCGATCTATACTTTTAAAAGTTTTTAATACTTCGTTACAATGGCAATTAGTTATAAAATGTTCTCGTGAATTTGTCGTTTAGTTCGGCGTTTCAGAGCGTAGTAGGAAGCATAAATATGCTTAAGCGCAAATCTTTTATTTATTATTTGTTTCTTTAATTTTGCAGTACTTTATTTATTTATTCCCCAACAATATTTCCACGGAAATTTTTCTTTGTTTTGAATTCATGGTCAAAAATCGCCCAAGTCAACGTTACTAGAAAGTTCCGAATATGTAAACTCTGTGTCCTGGGGTTCCTTATGAAAAATACGAATAAAATATGCCCCTCTATTGACCAGTTAATTTAGTACTACGGTAAAAAATTCTCGCGCATGGAAGAGCTCACGCTGGTCGGAAAACCCCAATTTAATGCTAATACGAAAGCTATGCGCGACCTCTCCCCTAGAACAGCCGGTACCGTATTATGTAGCTCGGTGGGGTGCCTTGGCTTTGTGACTCTATCACACTCACCCGAACAACAGATTGAGTGAATTACCACCGAAGGGTGGCTGGCTACTCCTGTTCTCTCCAATAGATAACTCAAACGCCACTGCTTCATCCAAAATACGACAGCCTTCAATGAAGGACTTGCCAGTCTCTGTGGTAAACTATTGGGATTGCAATACTAGCCGAACTGGAATGGGATTTAAACGAAAAGTAAGGGAAGATCGTGTGTTACGAAAGCTATATTTGAAAAATTTACATAAATTTACATTCGATGTTTGAAGCATGGAGAGTTTATATAATTCAAATCTTGAATTCATGTGACTGTAAATATGTCAGACTATAAATCAGACTTTGTTATGTTAGATTGTGTTTCATCCTACTTCTCCTATAGGAATTAATTGGACGTGTATTCACAACATAATATGAAGATATAAAAATTAGGATATATGTTAAGTGCAAGGAAATATTGCTACCCAAAATTTCCATGAACTTATTAAGAGCCGTTACAGAGACAACCGTTCTCAGTATTCAAAATATTATTCAATGTACTTAGTGTTCAAAAAGTTATACTTAACAAACAGGAACTATTTCTGATCATTCTTTGGGCACGGAAAGTTATTAAGTACTAATGAGGCGAAGTTCGTCGCCATAAAGCAGTAACGTCATTCGTAAGTACGTACGAAGTTCGTCACTAAAAAGACTTTGCCGAAGTTGGTGTAGAGCGATCACTTCGAGTGCCACTATTACCAGGCTCGTCCCTGTACTCATGTTCTGCCGCTACCAGTAAATTGTCCAATGACTCGACCTAAATTAAGGAAAGATGCCTGCCGGGAGACACAAAGGCAATCATAAACCGAAGCCAAGTGATCGCACTCAGCCGAGCGCGGTAGTTAGGAGAGGTAGGGAAGGTTGCTACTCCCCTCTTGGAAAAGGCAGGGGGCCACTTGGAACAGCTTGTAGTGAGCAAACCAAGCACCGATACGAGGGGGAATCCAATGCTGATCCGGAGGGAGGGAGAAGAGAGGCTCGATGAAACTGCTTGCGATAAAAGTGAGGTAAAACATCCTGGTGTCGTTGACTTCGGTTCACGAGGTAACGTGAGGCGAGAGGCGGTTATCGTGGTACGTGTTTGTGCTATCACTTTTATACGGGCACCATAAAGATGAACTTACTTATATCGTGGAAGGGATTCGGATCCATTGGACAGTGAAAGAAATTCAAAACTCACAATAATATATGAAGAAGAGTTTTTCTATATTGATACTGGATATTAATTGGAGCTAGTGGTTAATCATAATCAATTACATCTACGGTATTAAAGTCTCAGTGAACCAGCCGAGCGTTCATCAGCTGCCCTCCAAATCAACAGATTCATTAGAGGGCATCGGCTTCGCGACGCTCGATAGACCGAAGATCGGCCCGAAAGTCTGGACGCTCGTCACCCTAAGCAGATAAGATCTTCAGCGCATCACCCTTGTGATCTGTGCCAACTCCGAGAGCCTCATTTCAATTCCACTCCATTAAATCATAATTGGTGTATTTAAGCAGGCTCGAGTCCACCATCTGTTTGTTTGAATGGCCGGGGACTCGAGCCAATAATTACAGCGTCTTTACCCTCTTCCTCTTTCACTCACCCGTAGACTATCAGGCTCAACTGTTTTGCTAAACGATCCTCAAACTGCATGGGCTGAGGGTGTGTAATCGAATGGAGCTTTGACCGTCACATGCCATCGTTTGTTCTAGTGGCATGAGATAATAACGTCAATGTTTCGATATAAGCGCAGAGCGGGGGCAAAAATTTATTTCTGAATCATAATTTTGTAAGTTTTGACGCCTCAAATTATCCTGAGGGAACACTTTTAATTTAACGTAAAAAATTGAATAGTATGCTGCACCACAATACCGCATGAATTCTTTTCAAGTTTTGTTAAAGATTGGGTGATGGCTCCTCCTTCATGACTTAAAAAAAATATTATTTGTAAAATACTTCACATGAAACTAATACTTCCTCAATTACTCTCATAAATTTAAGCAAAGTTCCTTAACGCGAAGTGAAGTTTCAAATTGTGCGCGTCTTGCAAGCCGGGATCTTTCTCACGTGTGCCAGTAAATCTCGCCAGCGTTCGTTTCTCTCCCTCCTGGCAGGATGAAAGTATTAGCTCACTTGATTTGACGGGGCTAAGTCCACTTAATGAGGGTTGTTGTTCTAGAGCCTCCAAGTCTTCGGATAGACAGAATTCACGAGAGAAAATCCGACAAGATTTAGAAGGATATTGGAGACAACCGAGCGGATGTTGCCACACGCCAAGCGACGATCGATCGCTCAAGGATCTACTCCAAACGCCGTTTGAAAACTGCATACTTTAACTGCACGATTGTAATGATCAAATACATGCAATAAACTGTTGCTAAAAGCAGTCAGTTGTTCAACTGCATGAGTGTAATGACCAAGCATTTGCATGCAATGATGCTTTGCCACACAGACAGTCGTTTAAGGGGACCGACTACCCTCCGGAAAAACTTCTACAGTTATTATCTGATCATCATAAAACTTCACATACATACGTTAAATATAAAAATAAGAACATTTTGCTCATATGAATTTTTCGAAAAAATTGGTAGAAAACGTGATATTCATAGAAAACGGACAAAAACGGGTACTATAGAAAATCTATCTCCTAGAAATATCGTCCTACAACATTCAGACACATATCATTCGATTTGTAAAGACCATATCTATCGACCTAGCCATCGCTTTTTTTCATTTTCCCCATATTTTTTTAATGCGCGTTTTTCCCATTTTTTCACTTTTTTCACCCCCTCCCCCCCTTCTCCCCCATATATAAGACGAACCATGCACAAATTAAAAAAAAACGATGGCTAAGTCGATAGATATGGTCTTTACGAATCGAATGATATAACTCTCATTGCTGTAGCTTGAAAACTGTAGGAGGAGATAGGTTTTCCGTGACAATAAGTTGAACTTTTCAGGACGGCGCGACAAAGTCCCGCGCGCCTCGAAATAGGCACTCAATGTAGCATGGATACCAAACTACAGGCTTCTGTAGCTTAATCCACTCAAGGATGCTAGCAGCAACTTGTAGTGCACCTCTACGTACAATGTTAGGAGGGTAACTGAGCTCAGATGCCAGATACACCAAGATATGTAGTCTTGCCGCTGTAATTTTCTAAGGTCTATTTAGTGAAGGAACTCCACCCCCCGCCCCCCATTAAAGCCCGGCCATCTGCGTCAATATTGCCGTACATAGATCGCAGTAGTATCGTTGGAAAGCTAAGAATGTCAACTTTAAGATGAGACTAAGCATGTAACTGCAGCACAACTCAAGTAGAAACTATATTCAAAGATTTCAGCAGCTAATTACTTTATATGTAATTACTTAAAGAACTCTCCCACCCGCTTCCCTTTAAAGAGACGTCACGAACGTAAATATTGGCGTACAGCGATGGCAGTGGTACCATTGGAAAGAGCAGAATTCCAGCTTTCAGATGAGCACAAAAACCGGAAAACGCCAAAATTGAAAATTATAGGGTAGTCGGTCCCCTTAACTGCAGGAGTGTCATATATGTTGGAGTGTCATGACCAGATATATGTTATTAACGATCACCAGGCATATGTGCAAATATTCTCAACAGTTTGTTGACACAGCAGCCAGGTTTTCTCGGCTACTTTATGTTTAATTAATAACGACATCGATTATAGTTGGAAAACACTGCTTGCATTTCTCAGTAAATCAATGTACTTGAGATCATGTCCCTTTTGTTCATATTGGTTTCTTCAGCATTTCAGTGAAAGGCACACTTACGCTGTGAAAGTTTACATAAAAAAAGGATTGATTATTGTTGTTGTCTACACCAACATTACGGTTGATCGTTGTTGTTTACACCAAAGTTACGGTTGATTATTGTTGTTGTTTACTCCAACATTACGGTTGATCGTTGTTTACGCTAACATTACGGTTGGTTATTGTTGTTATTTACACCAACATTACGCTTAATTATTGTTGTTTACACCAACATTACGGTTGATAGCTGATCTTTCTGGAACATATGTTACCGAAAACATTCGCGTAAACATAAAAGTTTTTTCCCTCATCCATCTGAGGGCGGAGACACGACAGCAAGACGTGTCTCTCAGCGACGTCATTACGCCTGTTGCCCTCAAGACATGCGCCGCTGGTGAGCCCTCGGTGTGTGAGACACACACGTAGCTACGTCCTGTGCAATATATATGGAATAGTCTTGTGTTTTCCAACATCGTGTAGTCGTTTAATTATGATTAATGTTGTCAATAACTAGTAATGAATGATGAGTGCGGGAAATCAGCTTTCAATTAGCCTTATTACGACGAATTCAAATCAAGTTCTATCATGGGAAAAATAATAATAATAATAATTTGAAACTGATCGCACTCTAACGTATTAATTTAATTCTTTCTAATTTGTTATTGCGAAATCATTTGTTAGAACAAAATTAAATCCCAGATAGTTTAATATCGTACCTAGTTACAGATTTACTGCGTTAGCGAATGTAATTGTTGTGTCAAGACTTCAGCATTAGCATTAGCATTTTTCTCACGGATGTTTTACATAAATTTCGAATGATCATATTTTTGTTTAAAACAGGCACAATCATTTAAATTGATTACAATTTCATGGGTGCACCCTGAAATTTCGACATTTATATTAAAAAAATAGCTTCACAAAACTCAGTTTCGCAAATCGCCGCATACAATTCGAAATTTTAGGCCCTGATTGGAAGGAGAGAAAGGCGTTGATATCGACTGATTTCTTAAAAGATTTTACAATGATATTTTAACAATTTTTAAATAATCGCCTTGAAATTTACGTACAGAATGATGAAGAAAATTAAGTATTGTAAGCATTGATCTGTGCGTCTTGGTTAAGTTAATTTCTTTTAACTAAATGTTTCACTTCGAAATTTGTTACAATAAGAATTGTGAAGAATTATTATAATCTTTACAAAAAAGATTAAAAAGAACTATTTAACTCGACTAGGGTAATTTTTTGATGAATTCAAGTGACATATTATGACGGGTAGCCAATCGAAGCAATCGAGAACAAATTCCCTGTAGACAATTAAAAATAAAATAGAAAATCATAGGCTAAATTAGGTGGTTAAATCCAAATGGACCCGTAAATTATATTTGGACTTGAAATAATACATGGCATGAACTTCCTTAAATGGATTACAGTTATCTCGCGTTATGTTATTTTCTGAATGGCAAGACAACGAGTTTTCTGCTTGGTGCGTAAACGTGATTCGCTGAGAGGTTTTCCCCATCGTGCCATATTTCGGCGGCCTTAATTGAATTAGTAATTTTGAAGCGATGTAACGGCCGTAAGATTAGCATTATTGACGCCTGCTCTCCCCAAAATTGGACCAGCAGGGCACCGGTGAAGCGTGAACGCGAGAACAAACGAACGCTGATTGCTGGCTTCAGCGCAACACCTGTTCCAGTAAAGTGAAACCAATGCACTGTGGTGCGGTCTATTGCTGGCCGATCATCTAATAGTTAGTGGCCGTCTATAATTCGCCCATTATTTCAATGAATCACGCGTGGCCACATGTCCACAGCTGTGACCGAGAATAGAACATATGATAGAGGATATCACCTCCATTATCATGTGATAACACACTCTATCACTAACATCATCATATGATATCACTAACATGTATCACTAACATCATCATATGATAGAGTGTATCACCACTGTCATCATATGATAGAGTGTGTCGTCAATCTCATCATATGATAAAGAACATCACCACCCTCAGCATATGATGGAGGATATTACCAACCTCATCATATTGTGGAGCGTATATATCATCGTACATGATGATATATACATCATTCTACATGATGCTCCTGAAGAAACAGAAGCTGAGGTTCATGTAATATCAACTGTACGTGATCAGAGTCGAAAGCAGCAAAAATTCTATAAGGCACTTCTCAGTATATTTAAACTTGAGTTTGCAAGTTTCATAGAAACGTTAGATTTTAAATGTTATCGTCTGTTGCAAAGACAATTCATGGAGAGCAAATTAAATTAATAATTAAATTAAAATCAGTGGAAATTTAAATTGCGTAGACGACAAATTTGCATTAAATTCAAGAAATAAATCAGTTCTGCTTGGAACTTTTCTGAAATTTCAGTTAGCAAGTGCATTGGAACTAACCTTGTACTCATATCTTATCTCATGCTTTATTCTCACGTTATTTGTTAATTTCCTGTGATATTTTCGAGGCTCATTATATGTATACGTTGAATCACTAATTTTTTGACATAGCTACTTTGACTATTTTGCGCATTTCTGCAAAATCGTTTCCTGTAACACGACAGTACAAAGAATCAAAGAATCAAATAAAGCGACAATTTATTTGGTATATATTTGATATTTGCCATTTAGTATATAATAAATTGCTCTCCGGTATATTTGTCATTTGGTATATATTTGAATGGAATAACCTGGATAAATTGCAAGTGCTCCGCAATTAACCAGCTGTATGAATGAGTGGTGTAAGCTGTGTATTATGAGTTGAACACGAAAACTGTGAACTGATCAGAAGAAAACTAACTCCATAAACCAGAGTGCTCTATGATGAATGAGTCTGGACACTTGCGTAATGTATAGTTCACGGAAGTTGCCAATACGGTTGCCATTATATCGGAGATCTATGGGATAATTTTGTGTTTCAAACGTTCAATGGATACAATAATAAGGACTGGAATGAAAATAATCGTTATATTTCCACCGGAAACGTCGTCGCGAAAGTAAATATTAGCGTGAGGTCAGTGAACGATGACTGCGAGAATCATTTAATATAAGGTAACTCATACATTTAATATCCGACCCTTGTCCTGCTAGAGTAATTTTAGTTTTCGTGAAACGTTATTCATTATGACAGCGGAGTGATGAATTGTAAAATTAAATCGAGTTTTATTATTTAAACGAAAATAAATGTTACTGGCTGCAGTATTTCTGAGGGCTACGCAGAGTGGATGCGCAAGACATTTAATTGCAGAATCAAAACGCTGCGTAGTTTTACTGTAGTTACATGGAGAACAAAGAAGCCTGGACATAATATTCTTTATATGTTGATATTTTTTTATTTGTACACGTTCTCTAATCAGAGCGTCTTGATGAACAAGAAATTGAAAAATTTGCGTTAGTCTTGATTAAAGTTGAAAATTTTGCGTTAATCTCAAAATTTCCCAATAAAATTTGCAAGATCTCTACTTTTTGAAACACGGTACTTTTAATTTATTACCATGGGATGTTAAAATTTATTCTAAAGCATGAAGGTTCTCAAAAGTTCTCAACCAGAACTCGTTGCACTATAAATTTCAGGACCATCGTGATTTCTTTTCAAACTTGAAAAAATCCTACTGCAAAATCCATGTTAAGTCAATACATCGTTTGAATTTCAAAACGCTGCAGTAGTCGATTTAAAATGTTTCAGTCCCAGCAAGCGTATCGGTTCCAAAATGACCGAAAAATATTGTGAGAGTTTTTTTCCGGGACAGAACTCCAATCGGTCGGCAGCGTTGAGACAAAAATCAATCTGGAGCAATTCAATTGGAGATTCGCTGCGTAAATCTGCACCCGAGAAACGAACTTTTGCAGAGACGGTCAAGCTTTGGCAGCTGGCGCAATGTGCAGAAAAAACTGTTGTATGTATAGCGGCGGACCCAGCATGCATGCCAGTCCGAAATTTCTTTTATTTCATTCTGATGACTACACGCATTCAGGACCAATTCGTGCTCGACATTTTACATAAAAATAATTATATGCTAGTCTAAAATTTAAGTTATTTTGCTGATTTGTATTTTCAAATTTATTAAGAACGGTGAAAATTTCTGAGTGGGTGAAATGATATTTCTCATTATATTCTGTTGATATAAACTATAAGGTATTCATCTCAAAGCATGCAATTACGTGCGTAAATAAATCTATGACAGCATCACTAGATTGCTATTACCGTTCCAAAAATAAGTACTCTTCCATGAATTTATGTGCGCTGCCGCAATTATTCAAACGAATCCTTCACAAGTGCATGTCCCAGTCTCCCTACAATTATCGCTAACACTTGCTGGAAAAGCGATGTAAATACCGCACGAATAACGCCATGGAAACAAAGAAAGACTTCAATGGATCGAAGAACTGCGAGGAATCGTATCTATGGTTCCCATTGCAGCTCGATCTATCTTGACGAAGCTTCCCGTATTCTAGACCAATTGAATACTCAGCGTAATCCAATAGAGCGGCCGACTCTGGCTCGGTAGAGTGGGCTGGCTCTCCTGCCGTGCAGGGAGCCAGGATATAAATGACATACACCACAATCCTAGCATTTACGCCTGCATGCGGGTCCTTGCTTCACACGTTATCTGATTTGAATATAAAGATTTGGTGTCGCGTGAAATATCGAAAGTAGAGTTGTTCTTTTAATAGTAATGACCAAGATTTTTTAATGATTTTTCTGTAAAAAATCCAGCAACATAGGAAGACCTATTTTGCTAAAAAATGAAGTCTTTAATACGAATTCGAACTTTGAGAAATTGAAAATAAATTCCAAGTTAATTTTACGATGGTAACCTCTACCAAATATGTACGAAAGTTTTTATTAACTAAAAATTTAAAAGCAAAGAATAGTCCACAAAAATTCATATCTTTATAGAAAACGTTTCGGAGTCCAGCTCCATCGTCAGTTCGTAGAATCTAGAACCTGTCTCTTATACACATCTAGATGTGTATAAGAGACAGCTATCACACTCACCCGAACAACAGATTGAGTGAATTACCACCGAAGGGTGGCTGGCTACTCCTGTTCTCTCCAATAGATAACTCAAACGCCACTGCTTCATCCAAAATACGACAGCCTTCAATGAAGGACTTGCCAGTCTCTGTGGTAAACTATTGGGATTGCAATACTAGCCGAACTGGAATGGGATTTAAACGAAAAGTAAGGGAAGATCGTGTGTTACGAAAGCTATATTTGAAAAATTTACATAAATTTACATTCGATGTTTGAAGCATGGAGAGTTTATATAATTCAAATCTTGAATTCATGTGACTGTAAATATGTCAGACTATAAATCAGACTTTGTTATGTTAGATNTAGGCCCAGTTTAAATTCAGCTGTGAGCTCCTATCCCCTTGAAATTGTGAATAGATAGGTTTTTATGCCCTATTACTTGTAAATTTAGGTTCTAATTGTGTTCTGTGCTTTCAATTGTATTAACTTGTGACCTTCTATGTATGTTCTAGATTCTACGAACTGACGATGGAGCTGGACTCCGAAACGTTTTCTATAAAGATATGAATTTTTGTGGACTATTCTTTGCTTTTAAATTTTTAGTCAACTTGCGATTTAAGCAAATAAGTGACATTAATACTTTTTATTAACTGTTAAATTAAACTATCTATAAACTAAACTTAACACGATTTGTTGATTAGGTACTTCAGTAGTCATATTGAAACTAATCCTATCGGGTACTCACCTGCCCGTTTTGGTGATGATCATTTCGGTTCCCAATTCGTAGAATTTTTCCCAGAGTTCTTTGGTTTCCAAGTGACAAGGAATGGACTCCAAGTCTTGACAATTTCCTCGTACCCGCAGTTCCAATTTAGTCGGTTTGATGGGTCGTCCTCCGGCGCCACCGTTCGGTGAGTGATTATCTTCGTCGTCTTCTTTGCCGACTCCCATAGGCTCAGGCGACGACGGACTCTGGTTCTGGTGATGTCGAGGACTCTTGTTACTAAGTCCATTCTGACTGCTGCTGTGGTTACTATGTTTATTAATGTGCGAGTTGTGGGAATTTCTTCGGGGCGTTCCGATCAAACTGGATGCGTCTTCTTTGGAGGATTCGTTGTCTTCTCGCTCGGACACGGCGTCGACGTCGATGTCTTCAGCGTGGTCTAGATTGTGAGGATCGAGCTCGTCCTCCGATTTGATGCTCGTTTCTGGCAGTTTTCCTGGAAAAAGCAACACGAGTTTATGAATTTTGGCAGATCTAAGATAAATGGAATCAGTACAAACTTCTCTATAATTTTGGTGATGGTTAAGAATTGACCGTTATTCGTCAGAATGAAACATTAGGTTATGAAAGTATGACTCGTCAATATCTTGAAAAGTACTATATTCTTCTTTTTAACGAGAACACGTTAATTGAATCTCTAAATTATAAAAATAAGAATAATGTACTAAGTAATAAATAATATATACATATATAAATAATACCTATTTAGAACATTTTTATTGAAATGTTCTTAGTAGCAACGAATAATATAGAAAATCTGGCTCAATTTAATAGGTAGAGGAAAATTATAATCGTAATATAGTTGGGTAATCAAAAAATTATCAGACTTCAGCACTGTTACGCCGAAGGAATTACCAGAGGCGCGATCTGGCATCTAAATATAACTTTTTATAAACAGATTTTAATTTTGTCCTCAACCTAATCCTGCTTGAGAAGCAATCGGTCACGATCATGTTGTTGAGGAGACCTCTGATCTGATGCAGGAGCGTCAACTTCATTGTCATCCTTCACAGAGACTGTCAATCACGGCAGGAACACTCAGAGAACGCGTGGTTATTCAAATCAAGTACAAGGCTATTGTGCAAGGCCAATATTACGAGTCGGTTTTATAAAATATAAAATATATCTTAGTTATTTTGGTTAGAGGCTTTTGATGGCGTTGAAGCTATTCTATAAGACTATACCAGATACATCTGTATTCGGATGATTATATACTGAAAGAAGTTTTATCTCGGTAGCTTGTAGCTATGCTCGTGGAGGATGACTTGATGTTTTGTGACTATTTAATTTGCTTGAAACTTTCATTTAAAAAAATACATTTTGAACGCGGTCGTGCAACGCTCGGCCTGGTGTTGATTTTTTACCTAAGATTATCTGATACACGAAGTGCAGCGAAACTTGAACAAGCAATGCATCTGCAAACAGTATTAACCTATTATTCAGAGGCTCCTGGAGCTTGTCTAACGACGTAATTATTTACACCCGATCGACCCCTAAGTAAGCAGCTCATATATATTTGAGTGACCATGAATTAAGGCTTAGGTTCCTGTAAGGAGTTTTAATGGAACGTTAATGCTGTGAAAAGATCACGATCATATCAGCGTAAATCATAGTCGCCGGAAGAAATATGATAACTTGCAAAGTTAGGGGGTAATCAAATGATGCTGTTGGCCAATCCATGCGTAATCCATCTTGGTAGAATGACTTTTGGAAAGACCGCACAAGCACTCGCCCTTTGAAACCGTGTTAGAGGGTGTCGCTGCACGCCTTCTGCGCTTGATCTATGGCTGGCGATTTGGAGAAGTAGGATAAGTGCTGTAGAGAATGTCATTATTGGTGCGGTGATTTAGCAAGGAAGGCAGGCAGAGAGTGCTAGTTAGTGCACTTTAAATGTTGGCTGACTAGAGAGTCCTCTTTTGAATCGTCTACCCTATACCAGCGATCACTTTTTGCGGTTGACAGAATAGCAGCCCCCTATTGACTCACGTCTCACCCTATTCAATAGATGGGTATCAGTGGTGTCAGACTCATCAAAGAGAGCCCATTATGTCCTTTATTACTGAGAGTCGCACATTCATCGTACCTATTCACCGTGGCTATTTATTCTTCAATAATTCAGGGTTCGGCGGTAGGAGTGACGCTGGCTGCGTTATACGTCGCCAGCTTCACTCCACTTCCTCGCGCCACCACGTAGCGTTCGAGTTTGAGTAAGAGGGAGAATTTTATTATATCAGCTTAACTAAGGTAAGGAGTTGAGTAATCAGAGCAAGAGTTCCATAAAACAAATAAAACCTGCATATAAATAAGAGCAAGCGTTCAATACAACAAATCGTGAGAGCATTACAAGATAAAGCGTTCAATGCAAGAATTAAGAAATTGAATTACACGAGCAACCGTTCAATACTACAGACCATGCAGAAGCTGAAATGTAAAAGCAAGCGTTCAATTCTACAAATGAGAAGCTGAAATATAAGAGCAAGCGTTCAATTCTACAGGGCAGATTTATGATTAAAGCGAAAAGCACACAACACACGAATTTTGGAAATTTGATGGTGATCGTACAGCCCGACCCACATTTTTGGGGCAAGCCATAATTTATTTTCTACTTTTTAGTCCACAAGAAAAACGTGTTTTTTAAAAAGTTTTTTTTTTAAGTATTTTATTTTCTACTTTTTAGTCCACAAGAAAAACGTGTTTTTAAAAAAGTATTTTTAAGTATTTTATTTTCTCCTTTTTAGTCCGTTGCTGCACAGACTAAAAAGCATGACTTGATGTACGTATCGATGATACGCAGCGTCAGCGCCTGCTCGTCTATAACGTCAGCGCCCGCACGTCATACTATATATATACTATATATATATATACTTTACTCGATTAAGCTAATTTAGGTCTCTAATTGCAAGTTTTTATGATTGTATCTGGAATTGTTAGGCAAAAATAGCCTGCATGCCGAATTTCAGATCTCTAGAGCAATCGGAAGTGGGCTAATTTTCGTTGTCAATTTTAACAACAAACAAACAAACAAACAAACAAACGCGAAGCTAAGCTAAGAAAAACGTTTTAATAAAAAGCAAGCGTTCAATTCTACAAATAAGAAGCTGAAATACAAGAGCAAGCATTCAATACTACAGATAGAAGCTGAATTATATGAAAATAAATTCAATTCAACGAGTATTTGGTCGAAATAATCGTTTCAGTTCGAAACCAGCTGGTGCTTCTATTCAGAAGTTTTTATTTCAAAATCGAAAGCTCTAAAACAGTAATTTTATCTTCATTTGACTGAATTGTTGCGAAAGAAATCAAGTAAGTTGAAACGTCGAGAAAACAGTTACCAGCCTATTTATACATATAATTTGATTATCCATTTTGTGCTTTTACTGTTTTTACGGCTACAATATGATATTGAATTACCATTTTGGTAAATTTAATCCTCGTTGCGAAGCTATTTATTTGTACTATCAAATAAATGAGCAGAGTAGCAAAGCCTTTTTGTTATTTCAAAATCATATTCATAAAACGGACAAGCCTCTATTATATGAAATCAAGTCTGAACTGGAAAGCGAGACTCTATAATTAAAGCAAGACATCTGAAGCTCACGAATAACAACAGAATACAGGGTATAAAGGTGCACAAAGTAACATTATTCAGGGCTATATAAGTTCTATTACCATAGCAGTACTCTTCAAACAACTCTAATGTGAACACGAAAGATTTTCCAGGCATCGGCGAGATGTTTGGAAAATCCTTGTGCACGTTCCAGGGCCGAGAAATTTTAATGGATCTATTTAGGGTACTGAGAAGCTCGGCAGTAACCGTGCTCATGGCTACCGAGAAAATTAATCGACTAGCTTGGACACAATTAGGTTGAACAAACAAGACGTTCGGCTGTGTAGGGCATTACACGCATTCCAGGGACCTGTAGTAAATACCGTGGATTCGCTCTTGAACGCTTGTATTCCGTCGAAGCTTTCGCCCGCAATTTAGTAACGACCGATCCTTCCCTGCTCCGCAATCGAAAAGATCTGTCAATATATATTCTTTTGAATCTCTGGGGAAGAATCTTACTGTGAACTTTTGCGGTCAATCTCCTTTGGTTGTTGTTTTTGACACTTAAATTTGGTATATCTCAAAATATTTTGATTTTCAGGCGAAGGATTGATGCAGAGGATTCTGTTACTGTTTGAATTGGAATCAATTCTGTTATACTAGTGAACTTCATGGAATCTAAAATTTCAAGAAACATTGACTTTGATCTCTTTGAAACATCATGTTTGACAATCAAATAGAAGTATGAAAATTACTACAAATGTTTCTTGATTAAATTTGAATACTTGGTGGTAGTACGTGGTATGTCGTGCTTTACAAGCATGAATAGAAAGAAAGTATATGCGGCTTCATCTAATTATTGATAACCTTATGAAGTGAATTTACGATGAACCTTATGAAGTGCATTTATGGTATATTTTTCAAATGCGCTGCAGATGCTTGCAAATGCAATTGTTATTCTGGGATTTGATGATTTCAATTCGATGGTTATTCATATATTAGGTTTGGAATTCAACATATTTTACTGTAGAGATCAAGATTAGTTAATGATGGTCAATTAATATTTTTTCTGTCACGGCCAGTCGGTGATCCATTATAACTGCAAGCAATTGCGTTACGACGTACGATTTTGTTTATTAACTCGTGCGTCCAGTCTCTTATTTAGAAATTAACGTCACGCTGAACGTCACTTCAGAAGTCTCTCTAGAACCAAATTGCCGGCTGGAAGCCTGGGGTGACCGCCTCCAGGAAGTTATTTACTATGGCGTTTTTCATATAACGTCTCTGTTCCGACGTATGATTTAAAACCCATTGCAACTTACGTGAACATTCGTTTTCGGAGCTGCATTCTCGACTAGAAGCACGAGTTACCCATTCCAGGATGTAACGCAACGCTGAGCGTCACTTCTGACGTTTTTAGAACCTCGATAAAGTCAGAAAGAGCCATGGGTTATCATCACCAAAAAGTCACGCCACTTGTGACGTTTTTAGAGCCACGTTGCCGTATGGAAGCAGCGACTGGAAGCGTCGTTCCATGGAGGACCACCAGCACATCTCATCTATCAGTCGTCCAGCAGAACCCCTGCCTTCTGCACTGACATCGGCCATCACGCGCTCCGGGGTGCCAATTGTACTGTTTGTCCTCTTCTAAATCTAAGGTGTGGCCCTAACAGCTGTAAATACTGGTGCTGCTTTAGATGCCTATGGCCTCACGCTCTATGGAATTCACAGTAGACCACCCCCGTGAAACAAGCTTAAAATTTTAGGAACATCATTTTGTTACTACACAAAGGTTGTTATAATTTCAGGAAAAGTTACGTCACGTTTCTAGTTTTGAAGGACATTAGTTGCATAGATTTTAAATGTATATGTTATGGTTGATGATGAAAAGGCATCATTTAACAGTAGAATATATCTGCTTGTTCATAGTCATTTGTAAAGGTAATTAATTTACAATTTAGACAAAATGATTAGTTAAATCGCCTGCAATGAGACGAGTGAACTCGAACGTCGTAAAAGTATGTCTTAGGTCATGAAATCAGCTCACAATCGATTTTATTCCCGTGCTTGCCATTAATAGGCAAAATGTATATAAGCTTCTGGTATCCTCGTATCAGAGACGGCCATCGCAATTTCGAGGGCTTTGAGCGATCAAAGGAACCTTCGAATCGCTCTTAAAGGAGCACAACCATTGGATGAATAGCCCAGGAGATGCGTGCGATAGCCATCCTATTGGAGGCAGGCTTTTCTACACTTTATCAAGAGCTGAGAAAAGACGCCTCATGTGGAGCTTATCGGGGACCAATGGACCCCCGCTCACACTTGTGAAAATCCATAAATAGAATACAATTCATCACTGCATAACAGCCATCGTTGCTTCACCACACGATTTTCAATACAACATTAAACCCAAGCTGGAATGACTGGAACTGGTGGATATACACGAGGGTAACGATATCGGCATCGTACATCCTCTTGGGTACGATCTCAAGTGCTAAACTCACAATGTACTACAGAGAACTGGTCATATATACTCGTAAAAATGTACTTGTTTAATTAAGCGGAAATCAAAAGACGTTGCCTGTCAACCAATTAATGTATCATGGACTTAATTTTATAAATAATATGAAGATATAAAAACTAATCTAATGTTTTCGGAAATGATCGATACACCGACTGCAAACGTGTCTGTTTAAATTAAGGCTGAATTCCAAACATTCCTAATCAATAAAAGCTGAAGGAACAAAATTATGAATTATTTCATTAAATTTCACTTCAATGTACGCCAAACTAAAGGCATTATGTGGTCGTAGTTGTTACTCTCAACCTAAAACTTGCCCCTTCACAAATAATTGACGTTTCATAAATTTCCGTTTTCACATTATTCTCATTATTCTCTATTATTGCAGATTGTGGCGGTCATTAGTCCCTGAGATAGTTTGGGGAATATACTTGAAATTAAACGACTTATAATATGACATGAAAGGTTACTAAGAATAAACAATTCTGTACCCATGCATGCATATTACATTGTGTACGAAATAATAACGATATATCAAATTTTTACATAATTCTGACATGGCTGCTGGAGCTTCGCACCGATATTGCACACACGCTGCTCTGTGCATCGTCTAATTCGTGATTACAACCGTAAACGTCGTCGGCACAGACAAAGAAAAACCAGCACATCAGGGACAATCATGCCGCAACAGTCCCTTTTCACACATATAATTTCAACATTACCTGCATACAAACAGCTCAATATAATAATATAAATCACATCAATAACACACCTAATCAATTCAATCACCAGCGCACTCTTTTCACATCATAACCAACAATTCACTAACCACAAACAACTCCATCATTAAGGCATATACAATATATACTCACAGTTCTATATCTTATCACTTCTAAAAACAATCAATTTCAAAAAGCCATCATTAAAATAGCACACTTCCACCAAAACAACTCCTGTAAAGAATTCCAATACTCACAGTCACAATTCATATCTAATCAATTGCAACATTAGACAGCACTCAAGCAATCATCAGCTCACTCTGCCAATATCGTATTTAAACTCAAACGCAATTCCGAAAACATCAAAAGAATTGACCACTTCCATATATTTTAAAACCTTGCCTACTCTCTCTGTATTTCACATTGTTGATTTTGCCTAAACTTGTCTAGCTTTTCCCCATCTACCATAATCTATGTAACCATAATTATTTATACCTTACCTTATCCAACCTTACCTAACCTGTACGGCTCTACTCCATCCATACTCATAATAAACTTTCCGTACTCAAAATAATGTAATTATCTCGAGCCCAACCTTACATTACCCATAATTCAAAACCCTGCGCAGCAT